>NW_024070196.1:16925608-16933531 GCF_014754425.2 Oryx dammah
GGAAGATGGAGTGAGAAATGGGGGGAACCCCCCTCCCATAAGGTTTTGAGGCTGCGGGTATTCCAGGCCCCTCAGTGCTGTGATTCCCCTGTGTCACTTCTTGAATAATTAAAGCACACTTTCACTGAGTCGTGGCCCTGCCAATGTGAGGATTGTCTCTCCTCTCTCTCCAGAGCCATCCTCTGATCAGGACGAGCCCGATTCTGCCTTTGAAGCGACTCAGTACTTCTTTGAAGACATCACCCCAGAATGCACACATGGTAAGTGACTTTTTCTCATCAGGCCTGCTCTGGTTTTGTTCTACAGAGCCCTCTGTTGTTGGAAACCAAGTTGCCCCTAAAGCTAGGCAGCCAAGGAAGTATATGAATACAGTTGCCTAATATGCTATTTTCTTTTCAGATTTTTGAACTTGAGTAACTACTGGGGTCAGGAAAATCCCCTGGAGAAGGGCATGGCAGCCCACTCCAGTATTCTTGCCTGGAGAATCCTCATGGACAGACGAGCCTGGTGGGCTACAGTCCATAGCGTCACAAAGAGTCAGATACGACTGAAGTGACTTAGCATGCATGCAGCTGCTGGACAGTGGGTACTTTAGCCCATCAAAGGGACCATGTATGACTGGGACTTCCCTGGTGGTCCAGTGGCTAAGACTTTGTGCTCCCAAGAAGAGGGCATGGGTTCAATCCCTGGTCAGGGAACTAAATCCTATATGCCACAACTGAAGAGCCTTCATGCTATAACTAAGACCCAATTGCAGCCAAATAAACAAAGAAAAGAAAAAGCCTGACCTGTGGTCAGATATGCTACTCTGTAACAGATGTCAGCAAACTTTGGACCAAATCTGGCCCACCACCTCTTTGTATGGCCTGTGATAATATAAAATGTATATTAAAAAATTAAAATAATATAAAATGTAAATGTTACTGCCTGTAAGTAAAGTTTTATTGGAACACAGCCAGGAACACAGCCAAGCTCATTCAATTATATATTATTGCCTATGGCTATTCTCACACTGCAGTGATAGAATTGCCTCAGATATTTGCCATCTGGCCCTTTACAGAGAAAGTTTGCCGACCCCTGCTCTGTATGGTTGGTAGGTCGATCCAGACATGATCTGGCTCATTGGGAATACCTGCAGATTAATATGTGAACTTGTTCTGTTTTGCCATGTGTGAATCTCAGCAGCACCTTTCCACTTGCTGCTGCCATGCATTCTTTACTTCATCATTTTGGCAGCTTCCTGACTTCACCTGTTCGAAAATCAGTGTGAGTTGTTCCTGGGTCCTTTTGCCTCTTAAGTCTTACAGTCCCTAAGTAAGCACAGCTCAGACCTGCTTTTGAACTGTGAGCACCTAAGTGATTGAGTGGAGAGGAGTGAGAGGCAGACGCAATCTTCTTATTGACATATGTGTTACAGGCAGGAGCTCTGGTCAGGATGCTAGCTCTGTCTAGATAACCTCCAGCAGCTTCGTGTATCTGGGAGCCTCAGGGTCCTTGTCGGAAATGAGAGCTGTCACCTTGGGTACAGTAAGGATTTAGTGAGATAATGTAGTAAGCCTTCCAGCATAGTGCTTTATCCAACTGTAACCCCACCTAGAAGTGTTTCTGTTTTCTCTTACACATGCTAATAAATCTGTGGGTTTATCATGCAACACCCTCCTTCTTTTCTTTTTAACTCTTTTGGCAGTGGTTGGATTGGACAGCAGAAGCAAACACAGCGCAGATGATGGCTTTGTTACAGTGAGTTTAAAGCCGGACAGAGGTACAGACTTCCTCTTCTCTGTGTTTCCCTTACTGCTGGTTCAACAGTTGTTTCTTGACCTTTGAACACTGATTTCTTGGCATTTGGATTTTAGGGAAGAGGGCGAACTCTCAAGAAAATCGTAATTATCTGAGACTCTGGACTCCAGAAAATAAAGCCAAATCAAAGAATGCAAAGGATTTACCAAAATTGAATCAGGTGAGTGCTCAACAGCACAATTCATTCATTTTAAACCTTGAAGCTCTGTTCTCAGTCATAGATAAATGTAGAATAAGTATCCCTCAAGGATAATGGTAACCTGGAGCACTTATTTAGTACCTGTTTGAATGTATTTTGTGGACGCTTTTGTGCATTTAAAGTGTGCTCTGTTGTGAGGAAATGACCACCTCAGAAAATGGGAACCACAAAATATTGTGGTATTTTGAGAGTACATGCATTCTCATCCCAATCATTAAAAATACCCTCAGAGGAAAGGGAACCCTCCTATGCTGTTGGCGAGAATGTAAGTTGGTACAGCCACTAGGGAGAACAGTATGGAGGTTCCTGAAAAAAATTAAAAATAGAACTACCATACGACCCTGCAGTCCCACTCCTGGGCACATATCCAGAGGAAAACATCATCCATAAGGGTATATGCAGCACACCAGTGTTCATTGCAGCACTGTTTACAGTAGCCAAGACATGGAAGCCACCTCAGTGTCCATCAGCATAGGGATGGGTAAAGAAGATGTAATACCTATATACAATGGAATATTGCCCAGCCATTAAAAATAATGAAATAGAGCAGCAACATGGATGGACCTGGAGGTTGTCATCCTGAGTGAAGTAAGTCAGACAGAGAAGGAGAAATATCGTATGGCATGTGGAATCTAAAAAGAAATGACACAAGTGTCCTTACTTACAGAACAGGAAGAGACTCACAGACTGAGAAAACAAACTTACGGTTGCTGGGGTGGTGGGGGCAGGAGGCGGGCGGGATAGTTAGGGAGTTTGGGATGGTCTTGTACACACTGCTATATTTAAAATTGATTATTGACAAGGACCTACTGTATAGCACATGGAACTCTGCTCAATGTTTTGTGACAGCTTGGGTGGGAGGGTAGGGGAGATTGGATTCATGTATATGTATGGTTGAGTCCCTTTGCTGTTCACCTGAAACTATCACAACCTTGTTAATCAGCTATACCCTAAAACACCCCCCCAAAAAAAAGGTAAAAAAAATTAAAACCCCTCAGAGGGATTTTCCAGACAGTCCAGTGGTTAAGACTCTGTGCTTCCTATGCAGAGGACACAGATTCAATCCCTGATAGGGGAACTAAGACCCATAAGCCTCATGGTGTGCCAGAAAGCATTTTAAAATTCCATCAGATATTCAAAAGACAAGCTCATGCCATTTTCAAACCACTGTACTTAGCTATAAATAGGTGTCTAACTTTTTTCCCTTAAACAGCTGAAATATAATGAGGAAGATACAACCATGTAAATAATTTAAAATACAGGATGAAAATGCCTTTTATTAACAGAAGAAGAGATAAATTATCTGGGTGGAGATAGAAAACATGACTTCTGGCCAGAGAAACCAGCAGATGTGTCATGGGAGAGAGGATTTGAGCTGAACTTGGAGAACTTGGGCCGAATGCTGAAGTGTATAGGCATGAAATAAGATGAGGTCTACAATTTACTTAAAAGTCAGCAAGAAAGGATAAAGGGGTTAGTGAAACATTTGTATAACAAAGGAACCACTAATAAAAGGACCTGTAGTTGTGCCCAAGAGGAAATCCATGCATCTCCCTGTGCAGGTTCAAATCCTGCTTGACTACAGTCATAAAGCTAGTGGTAAAGAGCCCACACGCCAATGCAAGAGACACAGGAGACGCAGATTCAATGCGTGGGTCAGGAAGAACTCCTGAAGGAGGAAATGATAACCCACTCCGGAATTCTTGCCTGGAGAATCCCATGGACGGAGGAGCCTGGCAGGCTACAGTCCATAGGGTTTGCAAAGAGTCAGACGTGACTGAAGCGACTTAGCACACACACAATAAAGAGACTGGATCCACCATCCATGCCTTTAAACCTGCACAACAGGACTTTTTTGCAGGAGTCCTGATATTAGGTGGCTTTGCAGTCCACTTGGGTCCTGGCTCTGTACTCCCTATGAGGTGGTCATGTTCTCGTGTTTTCCCCGATCATTTTTCAGGGGCAGTTTATTGAGCTGTGTAAGACGATGTACAACATGTTCAGCGAGGACCCCAACGAGCAGGAGCTGTACCACGCCACGGCGGCGGTGACCAGCCTCCTGCTGGAGATTGGGGAAGTGGGCAAGCTCTTCGCCCCCCAGCCTGCCAAGGAGGGCGGGGGCGGGGGCAGCGGGCCGGCCGGCCACCAGGGCCTCCCCGGCAGCGTGCTCTTCCCCAAGAAGGGGCCGAGCCAGCCTTACGTGCCCGAAGCCACGGAGCCCCTCCCGGCCAGCTTGGCCAGCACCGGTGAGGAGCACTCCCTGGGCGGACAGATGGAGGACATCAAGCTGGAGGACTCCTCGCCCCGGGACCACGGGGCCTGCTCCTCCATGCTCATCTCCGACGACGACACCAAGGACGACAGCTCCATGTCCTCCTACTCGGTGCTGAGTGCCGGCTCCCACGAGGAGGACAAGCTGCACTGCGAGGACATCGGCGAGGACACGGTCCTGGTGCGCAGCGGCCAAGGCACAGCGGCGCTGCCCCGAAGCACCAGCCTGGACCGGGACTGGGCCATCACCTTCGAACAGTTCCTGGCCTCTCTCCTGACCGAGCCGGCCCTCGTGAAGTACTTCGACAAGCCCGTGTGCATGATGGCCAGGATCACCAGTGCAAAAAACATCCGGATGATGGGCAAGCCCCTCACCTCCGTCAGTGACTATGAGATCTCGGCCTTGTCTGGCTGAATCAGGCACCTTCTCTGGGGACCGGGAAGGTGGGGGGCGGGGGCGGGGTCTTTTTTATGTTCTGTGTTGGGGCTTCAGTCTTCCTTTTAAATTAAATATTTATTAGTACCCGGCCTGAAGCCTAGTGTTTTCATAATATAATACAACGAAAAGCTGTTGGAGAAATACTTAAAACACCTCCATGTAGGTACAGTACCGTTCTTTTGTTGGGGGGAGGGGGATTTACCAGAATGCAGTGAATTCCCCCCAAAAAAGATGACTCTGTCTGTGATATGTGTGCATTTATAACTTCTTAATCTTGCTGTTGAGCTGTATACATAGTGCTGTTTAAACGCTAAATAAGGCAGCAGCCGTTGTGTATTTGGGCTTTTTGAATAAAATTAGAGCTGTAAGGAAAGTGAGATGCCACAGAGAGAGAGAATGTTCTTAAATGGCATAGGCATTGTCAGCTGGGGTAAATTCTATACCACTTTAAGGGAGCATTAAAGCTATTTTTTAAGATTTGAAATATATTTCATAAAAGTCCTCTATTCAAAAAGCATATTCTGCAGGCATTCCCATTTGAGGTTCTAAGCAGTTAGGAAAGTATAAGTGATTTTTATGTGATGCCAGAATAACACCTCTATTTGATCAGTTTGGGCAAATACCAGACCAAATTGCATTGAAAAATCAATTGCATTGATTTAAGTCAGCTGGCTGGAATTCAGGGGGAAAATGAACAGTCTTCTGTGACAGAGAATCTGAAAGTGGCAACAAAAATGATAAGAGGGCTCAGAATTTGGGGGGTGGGGTAGGGGTAGGGGAAGAGTAAAAGTACTGATGCTTCTTATACTGAATTTTCAGCTTCTTGTTACTCATTGCAAATACAGCAAAAAAATAAAACAATAAACTTTGCCATTTCCATGCTCTCCATAGGTTCAAGAAATCATACCATGTATCACATATGACCATCTTTCCAGTTAAATCAATGTAGAGATAATGTAAAATGAAAAAAAGTCTGCGAGATCACGTAACTGAATGTGTAAAGCGGAACTTGACACTTTATATAAGAGAATAGTATGCTCTATTTACTGAATGGACTTGGAAATGAAAACTGTCGCACCTGCACTTTGTATTTTCGCTTCTTTTTTATTACTGTTACGGTTTTGTCTTTTACAGATGTTGGAGTTTTTTTCTTCTTATTGTTGAATTCATAATCATGGTCACATTTTCTTTGCATATTCAGAATATTCCTTCCAATACATTCCTTTATTTTAGAATCCATTGTGTCCTTATTTTTAGCTGTTGCTGCTGTTTTTAATTTTGTTTACAGAATGATTTTTTTAAACTGTCCAATGACGTAGTGTTAACCTCAAATAGGATAAATGTGAACAAATAAAATACATGGATACTCAAATGTGACTTTTATCTCAGTACTTCAGTTACTGTCTATGGTGATAACATTATTTTGAAAACTTTGCAGGGGAAATTATGTTCGACAACCATTTTGGCTAAGGAAACAAATTTTTATAGGCAAACATTTTGAGATAAGAAATACACTTTGGGGAATTCCCTGGTGGTCCAGTGGTTGTGCCTCGGTGCTCACTGTGGGGGCATAGGTTCAATCCCTGGTGTGGGAACCAAGATCCTTCAAGCTGCACAGCATGGCCAAAAAAAAGAAAGAAAAGAAATATACTGTGTAGTGATGTGCACATGAATGTAAAATAAGGAAGAGAATCACTATTGGTCATCTGATTTTCTAACTCATCCTGCATAAGTGATGAAAGGGCGAAAATCCCTCTGTAACACCATTTGATATGTATTTCATTGAGTTGTCATTTGATTTGACTCTTAGGTTGTTATACATTATTCTGTCATTGTTTCTATCACCTAAAGATGCCTCGGGAAATACATTTGTAAAGTCTGATACTCTTATCTCCAAAAATCAAAGATGGGTATCAGAGGGAAATGAGCATGTGTTTAAATGTGTAACCCTAGATAAGTGAGTTAGTTTTGCCAAGAGAATGCACTGGTCATAGCAAACACCTTCTTCCAGCAACACAAGAGAAGACTCTACACATGGACATCACCAGATGGTCAATACCGAAATCAAATCGATTATATTCTTTGCAGCCAAGGTGGAGAAGTTCTATACAGTCAGGAAAAAAAAAGACTGGGAGCTGACTGTGGCACAGACCATGAACTCCTTATTGCCAAATTCAGACTTAGATTGAAGAAAGTAGGGAAAACCACTAGACCATTCAAGGTATGACCTAAATCAAATCCCTTAACGATTATACAGTGGAAGTGACAAATAGATTCAAGGGATTAGGTCTGATAGACAGAGTGCCTGAAGAATTATGTATGGGCAGAGGTTCGTAACACTGTACAGGAGGCAGGGATCAAGACCATCCCCAAGGAAATGAAATGCAAAAAAGCAAAATAGTTGTCTGAGGAGGCCTTACAAATAGCTGTGAATAGAAGAGAAGTGAAAGGCAAAGGAGAAAAGGAAAGATATACCCATTTGAATGCAGAGTTCCAAAGAATAGCAAGGAGAGAGAAAGCCTTCCTCAGTGATTTCAATGCAAAGAAATAGAGGAAAACAATAGAATGGGAAAGACTAGAAATCTCTTCAAGAAAATTAGAGATACCAAGAGAACATTTCATGCAAAGATGGGTGCAATAAAGGACAGAAATGGTATGGACCTAACAGAAGCAGAAGATATTAAGAAGAGGTGGCAAGAATACGCAGAAGAACTATACAAAAAAGATCTTCATGACCCAGATAATCATGATGGTGTGATCAACAACCTAGAGCCAGATATCCTGGAATGCGAAGTCAAGCGGGCCTTAGGAAGCATCACTATGAACAAAGCTAGTGGAGGTGATGGAATTCCAGTTGAATTATTTAAAATCCTAAAAGATGATGCTGTGAAAGTGCTGTACTCAATATGCCAGCAAATTTGGAAAACTCAGCAGTGGCCACAGGACTGGAAAAGGTCACCTTTTTTTTTTTTTTTTTTTAGTTTGAATGGTAATTTTTATTTTATTTTTTAAATTAATTAATTAATTAATTTTACTTTACAATAAAGGCAGTGCCAAACAATGCTCAAACTACCACATAATTGTACTCATCTTACATGCTAATAAAGTAATGCTCAAAATTCTCCAAGCTAGGCTTCAATAGTAAGTGAACTGTGAACTTCCAGATAAGCAAGAAAGTTCCAGAAAAACATCTACTTCTGCTTTATTGACTATG
>NW_024070196.1:17615062-17633561 GCF_014754425.2 Oryx dammah
AAAAAAACTTTTAAATCACATTTTTAAGATAATAATAGCTAAGGCTTAGTGGGTGCTTACAGGATACCAGGCATGAAACTAAGTGCTTTCCATTTTATTTCATTTAAGTTCATCCTCACAGTTAACTGTATGATCTAGGTATTATTGACCCATTTTGCAGATGAAGAAACCAAAGTTTAGGAGAGTTTAAGTTTTCCAGGATTCATTCATTTGACATGTATTTATTGAGTATGTACTGGGAGCCACTGGGGGTCCAGTAGTGGGAAAAAGCAGAAAAACCCCTGCCTTCATGTGAGTCTCTTTGTTTTTAAGTATTTGTTTATGGCTGCGCTGGGTCTTCACTGCGCACAGGCTTTCTCTGGTTGCGGTGTGGTCTGCTCTTCCTCGCCGTGCACAGGCTTCTCATTGCAGTGGCTTCTCTCGTTGTGACTTGCAAGCTCCAGAGCACGGGCTCAGCAGTTGCGGTGCATGGACTTAGTTGCTTCTCAGCATGTGGGGTCTTCCCAGGCCAGGGATCATACCTGTGCCCCCTGCATTGGTGGGTGGATTCTTAACCACTGGACCACCAGGAAGTCCCTCTAACTCATTTTCTAGTGGAGGGCACCCTGTGTGTGCTTAGTCGCTCAGTTCTGTCTTAATATTTGTGACCCCACGGACGGTAGCTTGCCAGGCTCCTCTGTCCACGGGGATTTTCCAGGCAAGACTATTGGAGTGGGTTGCCATGCCCTCTTCCAGGGGATCTTCCCAACCCAGGGATAGAACCCAGTCTCCCACACTGCAGGCGGATTCTTTACCATCTGAGCCACCAGGGATGCTCAGAGGGCGATCATAGCTAATATTTATTGAGTACCAGATAACATTTATACATATTAACTCCTAGAGGGGGTTCTAGGGGTTGAAGCCAGACATTCTGATTCCAAGGCCAACAAGGCTGTTTCTATGGTTTTGCCATGTTCTGCCTCACCCACCGACCCCCTCCCAGCCACCCCCCCGCCAGGCCTGCTCTGCTGGTAAGAGGTGAGCCTTGGGGTTCCCAGCCAGACTTGTCTGTCTCCATGGTCTCAGTCGCCACTATTCCCAGAGGAATAAATAAAGCATTTGTCTTCATTTCTCCATCCTGCCCTGTCCATTTCATGGCCTAGAACAGAATCCTGGATCTGTACCTTTAGAAATAAAGTCAGGTTCATCTTTAAGTTGCTGTTGTTGTTCACTCACTAAGTTGTATCCAAGTCTTTGTGACCTCATGAACTGTTATCCCACCGGCTCCTCTGTCCATGGGATTTTCCAAGCAAGAATACTGGAGTGGGTTACCATTTCTTTCTCCAAGTTATCTTCCCAACCCAGGGACTGAACCTGCCCTCCTCCATTGGCAGACGGCTCCTTTACCACTGAGCCACCTGGGAAGCCCTCATCTTTAAGACAAGTGCTTACTTTTTTAAGGTTAACATCCCTTCAAGAAGTGCTGAGGGCCCAAGTTTTACTTTAGATTCTGCACCTGTCATTTCTGACCTTGCCGCTATGTGTTGGAGCTACATTCAAGTGTCTGCCATACCTAAGATCAGAACCACCGTTTCCCGGTTTGTTCAATACATAGCTTCATTTTCTCGAAGTCTCTGCGTTGTATGATAGATGAAGCCAGCATCTTCTTTGAAGTCAAATTCCAGTGTGTCTTAGTTATGGCCTGATTTCAAGCAATTCAGGAGTGTCTACCAAGCAACTACAGAATGTTTGGTGTGATTCAAAAAGGAAAGTGTAGGAGCAAAGGTTAGACTGGATTTTTACTTAAAGACCTCTTCTGTTTCCTTTTAAAATGTAATTCTCTACTTATGAGATGATAGCAATAAAGTGACACTTCGTAGAACCCCCCATGGCATCTCCAGGCTAGTTTTATTTTATTACACGTGTGCCTCCCTGTGCGTGTGTGGGGCCAGAGGGAAGACTGTCCCTCTCTTGCCTCGATCCTGGGATGCTCTGCCAAGAACTGGAGAGGGCCCAGGTCGGGGCGGCTCTGCTTCCCACTCCCTCCCCAGGTCTCTCTGCCTTGTGCCTTCAACTCTGCAAAGTTACTAGAGCCTCCTTCTAACCCAACCTAGTCTTCCTTTTGTCATCATCCAGCAGGTGTTTCCCCATAATCTCCTCTGTGTCAGCCTCCTTCACTAGAACCCTGTGGACTGGCCCTTTCTGCCAAAAAGGAAAGGGACAGACAGGTGACTTAGGTTTATACTTACTAAATCCACAGTTAGCAAGACTTTTCTTAACTGCACTTTGCAGATAAGTCCAGTTAAACAGACACAGCACTCTCCAGGGTTAGATATCCCATTACCAGGAATGTAGAAGTTCAAAGTCAAGCATTCCTTCATGTCAGTGGGGTTGCCTCCTGCTCTGATCCAAACTCACCTCCTTCAGCACCTGTGAATTAGACAATAGACTCATTCATCTTTGCTGTCACCTGTTAGCCACTGCTATGAACCTGAACTGAACTCTATCTGCAACCCCTCAAATGCATAGTAAGCAAGTCAGCCATAGCCCTGACCTTTCTTGGAGCTTGCTAAATACACACTTAAGCAATTGTCCCAGTGTACAGTAAAACCTATGATGGGGAAGGAGAGGTTGCTTGGAAAAACATTCCAGAATTTCCAACCCAGTACAGGTGGGTGAAAAGAGGTACCTATTGTAATTAGGGTGGGGTGGGGATGTGAGAGATTTCCTGGAGGAAGTGAAATCTAAGATACAACCAGGAAGATGAGTAGCTATTACCAGGGAAGGGGAGAGAGAGGGGAGAAGTGTTTTCCAAAAGAAGAAAACAACAGGTACAGCGCCCTGGAGGCAAAAGGAAGCTTAAGACCAAACAACAAAGAATGCCATCATTTAGGAGAACAAAAGAATACAAAAGAGAACAAGCAGATGGAAAGAAAGAAGGAAATCCAGGAAAGTGTGATATCAGGGAACCCATGCATGCCTGCTTTTAGAACAGAGATGTCATGAGATGCTGGCAGGTCAAGTACAGTAAGAACCAAAAAGAAGTTTTGGGTTATGTTAACCATTAATCTTCATTTCTGTGCTATTCAGTGAATGTGTTAAAAGCCATATTCTTCAAGGATTTTCAGTGTGCTTTGTAGTATTATTAATTCCTTGATGTTCTCAATTAAGCTGTGACAAGAATTTAAGATAGGTATCAACACCTTTCTTGAGTATGGCACATTTTGGCCCCAGTCTCACATGTAGCATTCATTTGAAAAATATTCCTAGATGATTCTTCCCAGTAAGACAAGCGTTGATTGCCTGTTTCTTTTCTTTTGTTCCACCCTTCAATCTTTGGTTTGCTTACTATCTCTTAGTCCTGTGAACTCTGCTTTTGGATAAAAGCTCTTTGCAAAGAATTTGAATCGAAGGCTGGGCAGTTTTGAAATTAGATATATAACATCTTTCTGATATGTTCTAAATAATTTAACAATTCGTTCATAGCGATGCATACCGCCATGCATCTGTGACTTGGAGATTTAGTCATTCTCTTTCCTGTTTCTTTTGCAGCTCCAAGAGACTGTGAAAAGAAAGTTGGAAGGAGCCCGATCACCACTTAATGGAGACCAGCAGAATGGGGCTTGCGATGGAAGCTTTTCTCCAACTAGCAAGCGGATACGAAAGGACATTCCCACAGGGATGGAAGCCATCAACAATTTACCCAACAACATGCCACTGCCTTCAGCTTCTCCGCTTCACCAACTTGACCTGAAGCCTTCTTTGCCCTTGCAGAATAGTGGGACTCACACTCCTGGGCTTCTGGAAGACCTGAGTAAGAATGGGAGACTCCCAGAACTTAAACTTCCTGTGAATGGTTGCAGTGACCTGGAGGACAGCTTCACCATCTTGCAGAGCAAAGATCTCAAACAGGAACCTCTCGACGACCCTACTTGCATAGACACATCAGAAACCTCTCTTTCCAATCAGAACAAGCTGTTCTCGGACATTAACCTGAACGATCAGGAGTGGCAGGAGTTAATAGATGAACTGGCCAACACCGTTCCTGAAGATGACATACAGGACCTGTTCAACGAAGACTTCGAAGAGAAGAAGGAGCCGGAATTCTCGCAACCGGCCACAGAGACCCCGCTATCCCAGGAGAGCGCCAGCGTGAAGAGCGACCCGTCTCACTCTCCCTTCGCGCACGTCTCTCTGGGCTCCCCCCAGGCCAGGCCTTCTTCTTCGGGTCCTCCCTTCTCCACCGTCTCCACGGCCACCAACTTACCTTCTGTGGCCACCACTCCCGTGGCGCCCAACCCTGCCAGCTCCCCAGCGAACTGTGCGGTCCAGTCCCCTCAAACTCCGAACCCAGCTCACACGCCGGGCCAGGCTGCGTCTCGGCCCGGAAATGGTTATCTCCTTAATCCTGCAGCCGTGCCGGTGGCTGCTGCGGGCTCGGGCCCCGGGGCCGTGCCCGGCTCTGACCTGTCCCCCGCCGAGCAGCTCAAGCAGATGGCCGCGCAGCAGCAGCAAAGGGCCAAACTCATGCAGCAGAAGCAGCAGCAGCAGCAGCAGCACTCAAATCAGACTTCCAGTTGGTCTCCCTTAGGGCCTCCATCCAGTCCCTACGGAGCAGCTTTCCCGGCGGAAAAACCAAATAGCCCCATGATGTACCCCCAAGCCTTTAACAACCAAAATCCTATAGTGCCTCCCATGGCCAACAACCTGCAGAAGACGACAATGAATAACTACCTCCCTCAGAATCACCTGAATATGATCAATCAGCAGCCAAATAACATGGGTACAAACTCCTTAAACAAACAGCACAATATTCTGACTTACGGCAACACTAAGCCTCTGACCCACTTTAATGCCGACTTGAGTCAGAGGATGACGCCCCCGATGGCCAATCCCAACAAAACCCCCCTCACGCCCTACATCCAGCCGCAGCCCCCGCAGCCGCAGCCCCCGCAGCAGCCCCCACCTCAGCTCCAGGCCCCCAGGGCACACCTGAGTGAGGACCAGAAACGCGTGCTCCTCATCAAGCAGAAGGGAGTGATGAGTCAGCCCATGGCCTACCCGGCGCTGCCATCCCACGGTCAGGTAAGTGTGAGAGCGAGGCACTTGGAAATGCTCTCGGGGTGCGTTTCAGACCGTCGACATGCGATGCTCTCCTTGCTTCTGCCCTAAGAGGGTTGATTACCTTTAGACATCCTTCTTACACATCCTCCTGTTGTTACTAGGTTTGTTGAGGGTTTTTCTTCTCTTCTTTCTAAGACATGGGACAAAGTGGCAGAGTAGACTTTCCTGTGTTTGAATGCCTGGGGATCAAACTTCTTTTATTCTGGCCGGCAGATAAGAAACCAAAAATGGCGTAAAATGCTCACTGGGAGGGAGGCTGTAGAGGTCACGTGACAGCGTGTTGCGTCTCCTCTAGCTTCTCTCCCAGATCGTGTGTGGTCCAAGACTGCGGAGGCTGGACGGTCGGAGCCTTTCGGGATCTCTATAGCCGTCTTATGAGGTCCCGAACAAGCTCAGCCTGTCTTCCCTGTATTATGAATTATGGAAATTTGGGTTCTGGATAGTCAAAGGTCGGAGCATTTTCTGTGTTTTCAAAGTGAAGTGGAGGATAGATTTTTGTAGAACTGTGCAGCGTGTCAACACTTGTTGCTATACAAATGCATTGAGCAGCTGTTTGCACCTTGTGACTTGAGAGTGTACTAAAACCATCTCCGATTCATCAGCTATAGTTCAGGAGAATTTGATGATGACTGTCTGTTAGTGCTGTGTCCACGTCTCCTCTTTCCTGCTGTCTTTCTTCATGGTATCATGGTTTTCAGGTGTAGGGATCCACGGTAGGAGTGAGTGGCAACCACTGCGGAGTGAATGAATACTCATTGACAAGCATCAACTCCCTCCTCACCCTGATCAATGTGGCCAGCAGCCAACACTCCTTTAATTTAACACTTTATCTGCCTCAAAGGGGAGAGGAAGTGGGAAAAAGCACCGTCCTACTGACCTTACCCCTACGCAGGTGACTTCATAAGCCATCATTTTATTGCCAGTTGATGTGAATTGTGGAGGCACAGTTCTGTGCTCTGGTCCTCTCTAGACGCCCACGCTTGATAGCAGTTGGAGATTTTGCAGAAAAGTCTTTGCTTTAGGGGCCCTCGCGTGCAAACAGGTCTTAATGAGCGCTTGGATACGCATCCACAGGGGGATGCTTTAGAAACACCAGGAATTAAGGCGGGCAGATCTTGCATCACTGGGCTCTGTTTGTGTCTGCCTCTCCTGGTATGTCCCACCCCACCCTCACCCCACCTCCCCAAGCTTGATGGAGACTGCAGGGCTGAGGGTGGTGCTGGCCTGCAGAGACAGGCCTGAGCTCTGTGGCTTGATGCTTGGCCTTCACAGCACTTCCAACCCAAAGCCCCACAGTGGTTTCATGTCTGCACATGCCAACCAGCTCTAAAGAAATTCTGTCTGGAGAAATAAAAATGTAGCTCGGTTGACATAAACCACCATCAGTGGCTGGTGAAAAACATCATTGAAATGGGAACTTTTTTGTTTTATCCTGGTTTCATTAAAACTATACTATTGGAAAATGCAGCATTTGATACATTTCAGTGTTAAGTTCTGAAGCGTGCAGAAATATAGGTGCTACACAGAGGTGTTTGCTGTAGTTCAGAGGTTTATGAGATGGCAGGCTGTCAGCATGGTCATCCGCTGCTGCTGCTTAGTCACTTCAGTCGTGTCTGATTCTGTGTGACCCCATAGACGCCAGCCCACCAGGCTCCCCCGTCCCTGGGATTCTCCAAGCAAGAACACTGGAGTGGGTTGCCATTTCCTTCTCCAATGCATGAAAGTGAAAAGTGAATGTGAAGTCGCTCAGTCGTGTCTAACTCTTAGCGACCCCGTGGACTGCAGCCCACCAGGCTCCTCCGTCCATGGGATTTTCCAGGCGAGAGTACTGGAGTGGGGTGCCATCGCCTTCTCCATGGTCATCCGCTGCTGATGACAAATACAAATTTAATTTGGCTTCTCCCTCCACTGTTGTTGGTTTTTTTTCTCCTTCCTCCAAGCCAGACCAAAGGTGATTAATGCCAGCTCTGCACACGTGTGGGTACAATATGAGCCAACCTCCCTCCCCACCCTTACTGAATTTCTTTTGAAATTTGCTAGCTTGGGATGAAGCTCCTGTCTTTGCTGGAACATGAATCTTAAAGGTGCTATTTCAGGTCCTTATGCTTGCCTAGCTGTGAGTGACTGAAGCCTTGGACCACAGAGGTCATGTTTAGAAAGGACTGTCAAGTGATGAAGAAACAAAAGTGATGGTTTTCTGGATTAAATCTGTGGGTTTTCCTCTCCTCCTTCCATCTCATGAGGTACTTTTAGGATGGACAGAATCTTCCTCATTAAAATAATCATTTCTTAACCTCATAAAGAACCATCAAGCAAAATCATGCTTTTTAATGAAATATTAACTCACCACTGAAACAAGCTTCAACATACATATATAAACATGGGAATATCTTTCTGCAAACATACCATTTATTTCATGCTTTTATCTGATTGTGGAGAAGTATTGACACAGCTCTCAGAGTAGTTAATTACACTCTATGAGAGTACTCTGCACAAATATGAGCATGAATTACAGGTAAAATATAAAGTATAGTTATACATAGGTGTAGTTCAAATTTGTTTTCTGCTGTTGCTAGTGAAAATTCATTTTATTCTTTGTTGGCCACAAGGACCGCAATGAACAGTTAGTTTTAATGAATAACTTGAGCACCAAAGCCAATAACAAGATAATTTTCTTGTACAGATGTTTACTTATTTGGGACATTAGCAGCAAATGCCATTTCTCTCAGGAACAAATAGAAATCCACTTTGTTCCTGAAGGTTCCAAGAAGGAGGGAACCAAAAATTGAGAAAAAGAAAAAATAATTTATTCCAAAATTTTGAATATGTTTTACCTGATAGCTCCAGTTCTCAGAATTTTCATATTATTCCTTGCAATTCAAAAATTTAGCAATGATTTGTATACAAAGGTTATGCTCTTGGTGTTACTTGGGATTGTGAAAATTAGGACCATAATAAACATTTTGGAAAAATAAATAACATACCTGAAAATCGTGCTATTAATGAATGATTAATCCCATGGGAATACTCATAGTACAAGTGAAATAAGCAAATCAGATTACAGTTTGTATGTCACAATCCTAATTGTGTTTTTTAATATGTATAGAAAAATACTGAATAACTGAAACATTAAGAATGGTATTTCTGATTGGTAAAATTATGAGCACTTATTGTTTTCCTCTTTATACTTTACTCAGTTTTTTTAAATGTTCCATCATACAGGTATGTAGGTATATATTCTATCATTAGGGAAAAAAAATTTTTTTAAGGGAAGAAAATACTCTCTATTTTAAAAGTTTACACTTATTCAAAGAATCCTTATCCAATTTGCCAGTAGAACTGAGGTGATATCATGACTTTCTGTTCATGTATATATATGAGTTGTGAATCCCTGCTTATAGAGGTAGTTCAGAGCCCTTCTCCCCACCCTTCACTCTCTTGTCCTTTCTCTCTTCACATCCCCTTTCACTCCTTACAATGTTAATTCATCAGCTAAAACAGTGACAATGAGAGTATTAATAAAATCTCCACTAGTATAATCCTTCAGCTCTTCAAGTTGTGCTCCTGCATTATTTCTTTGATCATCTCTCCCTTCCTTTTTCTCCTTTTCCAAACTTCTCTTCATCAAAACTTCTGTTTTGCTTTCTAATTTTTAAAATATGCGTTTCTGTGATGGAATAACCAGAACTTACTGTGGTCATGGCTAATTATCTTTTCCTGATCTTGTTTTTCAAGGACAGGATCTCTCATCATGCTCTCTCTCTCCTTCTTTTTTTTTTTTTTGCTAGTTTTTGCATAGCACCTAACACTATGTCTTAAACATAGGGATGCTTCATAAGTCATTTGATGGCAATGATCAATGTTTGGGCCAAAAATATATTTACAGTTGATGATTGGCTTCGACAGGGAGAGTGTTAGCACAGATGACACAGAGCTGCTATTGAGATCCAACAGAAGACCTGGAAAGGCAAGTCACAAAAGAATTCTTGGCTAGGAGGTGGTTATCTTGAACCTCTGGAACAAAAAGAGATTGCTAGGCCAGCAAACTCTGTCTCCGTGTGTGACAAGCAGAAAAACAACAGAGTAAAAGCAAAAAGCTTACTTGTGGCGGAAGTCAAAGCAAAAGCCAGTGACTACTTGGCTGGCCTAGGAGAGGGACAGGGATACCCAGAGCCCCAGAATAATTCTTACAGGGAAGAGCAGAAAGTGAGTAATTTTCCAAATGGGATGTTAATTTTTACTCATTGCAATGGACTAGATGAATCATAGGCACTTGGCTACTGTATTCTTCATATGTGTGTTTTCCGTGCGTGGCTGTGTCTATCATAATGAGTCCATATATGAGTATATTTGACAGAATGTTTTCCCTTTTCAATGTGATTTTACTGAAATCTATTGGGCTTCTTGTGAGGTATATTATTAATATAAGCTTTGTAGCCATCAAATCTGCACACAAGGAACAGAGCTCTGATATTCACA
The DNA here is from genome assembly GCF_014754425.2 of Oryx dammah. Classification (NCBI taxonomy): domain Eukaryota; kingdom Metazoa; phylum Chordata; class Mammalia; order Artiodactyla; family Bovidae; genus Oryx; species Oryx dammah. Next base: position 17,624,645 of record NW_024070196.1, read on the forward strand.
GACATCATGGAAGTCTCTTTGAAGATACATTTTTTCTTAACTTCAAAAATTTGGTGCCCCTTTGTTTAGTTTCTGTAAATATATATATTGTTGATTTTTCCCAAATGATACATGACCTAGTTCAGAAAGTCAAGCATACTCGAAGGCTTAGGATAAGAAAGACCAGTCCCTTGTATTACCCCTCCATTCTAATTTCTGCTTCCCAAAGGTGGTTGCTTCAACTCATTCAGTTATTTTCTCTTATTTATCTCCATAAACTGCTATTCCTTAGCAATTCAGTTATTCGACTCAATACAAGGATTTAATTCAGCTGCACGACCTCCTCACAAACAACCCCTGCCTCACATTGTCTCTCTTTTTCTCTTCCCATACTCTAGTAGAACTAGATAGATCACAAATTATGACTTTGAAAATATTCTATATTTACATGACTGATTTTTGCATAGTGCCTCAGAGTTTAGCTATGCAGTGTACTTCGGTTATATTTCCTTTCTTATGTAACTTTTTGTTTTCCCTGGAATTTATAACTGTCTCTGTTTTTAATTGGCTCAGATGATAAAGAATCTGCCTGCACCGCAGGAGACAGGGGCTTGATCCCTGGGTCTGGAACATCATCTGGAGAAGGGAACGGCAGCTCGCTCCAGTATTCTTGTCTGGAGAATTCCAGGGACGGAGGAGCCTGGTGGGCTATAGCCCATGTGGTCACAAGTCAGACACAACTGAGCGACAACGCTTTCTTTTTTTTTTGTCTCTGCTCCTACTTTCAATGTGTCCTCAACCTTTCTGATCCTGTAAAACTTTTAATAGGATCAAGCACTTCAGATGACCTTTGTTATTATTTTCTTTCCTTTTTTCCCTCTCTCCCTCTTTCTCTCTTTCCCTCCTTCTCCTCCCACCTCCTCCTTCCCACTCTCTCTCTATCTCTTTCTCCTTCTCTCTGTCTCCCTCTGTTTCTTTCTCTTCTTCGTGTCTCTCCTGAAGACTTATAGACTTTCACCCAAGTTTCCTGTCTTACACGTTTCTTGGCCGGCTGCCTCACTGAAGTCATGCAGCTGGCCTGCACCCTTCACTGTCATCCTTGGACTATTTCATCCCCTCCTGTGCTGCAGTATCTCTTTTCTTGATCCCTCCTCTTCTTTCTCGGCTTAGCCCTGCTAATTGGTTGAGCACATTCTCAGTGCTTAAGAAAGGGTGTACGGGACATTGGCTTTTATTTCAAAAACTTCTTTATTCATTTTTAGTCTTATTGTTCTCTTAAAGCTCATTACAGGTGAGAAACAGTGATTTATTTCATTGTTCAAGGTAGCTCTGATGATAATTTTTTATTGATTTTTCCTGGAGTACAGTTGCTTTACAATTTGTGTGAGTTTCTGCTGTACGGTAAAGTGACTCAGTTATACGTATGCATAGATCCCCTCTTTTTAAGATTTCGTTCCCATCTAGGCCACCACAGAGCGCTGAGTCGAGGGCTATAGAGTAGGTTCTCAGTTATCTCTTTTATGCATAGCAATGTATATACGTCAAATCCCATCTCCCAGTTCAGGGAGATTGTTTTTATGAAAATGATTTTTGAGAATGTCTTTATCCTCACATATGATTCAGAGTTTGCCAGATGTAGAATTATAGTGAAGAAAGCATATTCCATCAGAACTGAAAAGGCATTTTTTTTCATCGTCCTGTGGCTTTCATACTGGTGAGAAGTCCAGTGACATTTGGATTTCCCACTCTATGTGTATAATCTGTTTTTTCACTCTGAGAACTTTTCAAATCTTACTTTATCCCTGAAATTTCATGACAGTATGCCTTAATGTGGCTATTTTTCATCCACTATGTCTGGTACTGTGACCTTTTTCTTTTTTTGGAAATGTGTCTTTAAGATATGTTCTTACATGATTTCTTTGATCATTCCTTCCTTCTCTTTTCTCTCTCTTTCTAACTTTCTGGAACTTTTATTCATCATGTAGCAGACCTCCTGATTGTTCTCTAATTTTCGTATGTTTTCAGTTTTCCATATCTTTGTCCTTTCACGTTACGTGTCCTGTGAGATTTTCTTAACTTTACATTCCAACTCTAAAATTAACCATTTTATTTTATTTATCATATTTTGTGCTTCCCTGATAGCTCAGCTGGTAAAGAATCCACCTGCAATGCAGGAGACACCAGTTCAATTCCTGAGTTGGGAAGTTCCCCTGGAGAAGGGATAGGCCACCCACTCCAGTATTCTTGGGCTTCCCTTGTGGCTCAGCTGGTAAAGAATCCATTTTAAATTTTCATAAGCTCTTCTTTGTTCTCTGATTTATCTCTTTCAACCTAAGGATATTAATTCTCGTTTTAAAATTAATTTTCCTTGTACTCCCTGCTTTACCTTTGTTTCTCCTAAGCACCCTTTTTCCATATGTTCATTTTATTTTTCTTTCTTTCATGTTAGAAGCTTTTCTCTTTGTTTATTTAAAGAGTGAGGCACAATAAAGCTAATTCATTGCTCTGTGCACTTAGGGCTTGTCAAATGTGGGGCTTTGCTGTACAGGGATTGAGCTAGAAACCCAGCCATGTCACTGGGTCAGTGTCTGCAGATTTTTACCGCAGCGCCAGTCAGAAAAGACCCTCTCAATCTCACCACAGAGAGTTGTTAATCTCGAGGCTGGCTTTCTGGAACTAAGCAGAGGAAGTGAATCGGCAGGTGGTGGTGATGGCAAAGTGTATTTCACTAACTTTTCTGTAGGCTTTCTCTTTATCTCCCAGTTTTGTATGGCTTCTCAGTTCAGTCGCAGCCAGAACTGGGATGTAGGATTCCAGAGTCTTGGGGCTTCACCTCTCCAGACTCCTTCTTCTGGAGCTGTATAGCTGGTCCACCGCTTCACAAAACAGAAATGTAGCCCATGTTCCTTTTGTGTGAGCTCTGGCATTCAGAAGTGCTTCTGCCACCTGAGACTTTACAACATCCCTTACCCTGACCCATCTTGTTGATTTTTGGCTTCCAACCAGTCCATTCTGAAGGAGATCAGCCCTGGGATTTCTTTGGAAGGAATGATGCTAAAGCTGAAAGTTGACTCATTGGAAAAGACTCTGATGCTGGGAGGGATTGGGGGCAGGAGGAGAAGGGGACGACAGAGGATGAGATGGCTGGATGGCATCACTGACTCGATGGACGTGAGTCTGAGTGAACTCCGGGAGTTGGTGATGGACAGGGAGGCCTGGCGTGCTGCGATTCATGGGGTCGCAAAGAGTCAGACACGACTGAGTGACTGAACTGAACTGAACTGAACCAAGAGTAAGGATTAGCTTTCTCTAAAGAACTCAGTTATCACCACTCAGCCATCTGATTTTCAGCTTCCAAAATTTTGTTGACACCCTTGATGGCTATTTCCATCTCCCATCCTTTTTTGTTTTTGGATGCTTATATCATTTTTATTCCTTTATTGTCACTATACCAGGGAGTTGGAGAAACCCAAGATGAATGAGGATGGTCCATTTACCAGAGGCTTGCTCGGTGACTTTCTAAATATTGAATATTGTCCAATATTGAAATGTATGTGTTACAATGTATTTCACATTATTACTTCTAACATATTGGACTTTAACAGTGCTGGTTTCAGGAATGCTAAAGTACTCTCTTGACATGAAATTTACATGTCAAATACCTGCATTCAGAAGGACAGAGAAGAGTCATATAATCATCATGCTATTTTAGAACAAGAGCTGGTGATTATAACCATTGGGTAGCTTTTAGGATCTCGAAAATATCGACTGACTTCAAGGACTAGAAAAACAATTTAAGTTCCATGACCCTGACTAAGCCAATAGAATCTGGCAAGTCAGATGCAAGATAAAATATTGACAGAACCCTCATCACAGACTGAATCCAGGGCCTCCCAGCGGAGGGGAAACCTACGGGCAGAAGCGCTACCGAACTCCACACAATAAATGAAACGTTCCAATTGATGGGCATAATAGGTCATTTCCATCCACATACTGGCATATTTTGAAAATCCTGACTGATATTCTGTCAGAGTCTTAGAAATATGAGGCTAAGAGTAAACAGCAGAAAAAGAGAAGTTTTAGGAAAGGAATTCATTTTATAATAGTATTGTGAAAGAAAGAGCTTTTAATTAGCCCCCTGTGAGAATACTCTGTAAAGGTTTTGTGGAATGAGAATATTCCTGTTTACTGAGAGAGCTTACACCCCGTCAAACAGTCATTATGAAACTTCGGGCGGGGTAGGGGGCCTCCTGAGGATCACCTAAGGAAATTGTTCAAGATACAGGGAGTCAGATTCCACTGCTAAGGACTTGGAATCAGTAGGTCTGGGATGAGGCTTGGAAAGGTGCATTTTAATAAGCAATCCACCACCATTTTCTAATGGAGAAGTGGTGCATAAGATAACGCTGAACTGCAATTAAAACAACCTGTGTTTATTTCATTGCTCGATATTTACATATGCTTAAATTATTGTCTATGGAACTATAAGTTCTGCAAGGTCTCAGACTTGTAACATTTAAAGTAAGATGGAAAAATTAGGCTACTCTGCTTACCAGATTTCTTTTTCAGGATATAGTAAGTTTTTAAAACATTTCTTTTTTTTTTTTGGAGTACAGTTGCTTTACAATGTTGTGTTATTTTCTGCAGGATAGCAAAGTGAATCAGCCATTCATATACTTATATCCCCTCCTTTTTGGATTTCTTTCCCATTTTGGTCACCACAGAGCACTGAACAGAGTGCCTTGCGCTATGCAACAGGTTCTCGTTAGTTATAGGATAAGTGAATTTTTTTAAGAGCTGAAATCGTGAGGATCCTGGCTATGTTTTTTAAATTATGGAACTGCTCCTATTGATTCTTTTAATAAGACAAAACAGTTCATTCTCCATGCTGCCCTCTAACCATGGGGAAGAGTGGAATTTCCCCTTGTCTCCCAGAGAAAGAGTTGGTTATCCAGTCCTCTGTTTTATTAATAGGCATACCGAGGGCCCTGCCTTGTGTGTGTCAAGTAGCTTTTTTCAAGATGTGTGGGAAGAGAGACTACCATGGCATGGAAAGTGTGCAGATTAGCGGAAGCACAAGACTTACTGAGAACCTCTTTGGGGACATCCTCCTCCGGGCAAGACTGCTGGCAGGCATGTCAGTAGGACCTCAATTTGGGGTTATGTGTTTTGACACTGTTACGCCAAGAACAGCATCCAAGCACCTTTCCCAGATATTCCGGGGCTCTGAGAGAGGTGTTGACTTAGCCAGATGCTCAATTTCACTCTACGTCCAGAGTCACAGCTTCCCAGGTGGCGCTGTTGGTCAAGAACCTGCCTGTTAATGCAGGTGACGTAAGAGACATAGGTTCGATCCCTGGGTTGTGAAGATCCTCTGGAGAAGGAAATGGCAACCCACTCCAGTATTCTCGCCTGGAGAATCCCATGGACAGAGGAGCCCGGTAAGCTGCTGTCCACAGTGTCACAAAGAGTCGGACACGATGAACCACGGCACAGCACTAGAGTCATAGCTGACCCAGGGATCGAACCCACATCTCCTGCACTGGCAGGCAGGCTCTTTATCAGTGAGCCACCAGTGAAACCCCTAAATCTGAGTTTGTTTCTATCTTGCATGTGTACTCGTTGGTTAAGTGCCATCTTGGCTCAGAGGTTAAAGCGTCTGCCCGCAATGCGGAAGACCTGGGTTCGATCCCTGGTCGGGAAGATCCCCTGGAGAAGGAAATGGCAACCCATTCCAGTATTCTTGCCTGGAGAATCCCGTGGACGTAGGAGCCTGGTGGGCTACAGTCCACGGGGTCGCAAAGAGTGGGACACAACTGAGCGACTTCACTTTCACTTTTCATTAAGGCTTACAGGCAGAGAGAGGGCAAGAGTCAGGACTGCAAGGAGTAGAAAGAAGAAGCCTCCAAGGGGGAGGTAAGCTTGAGTTAGGAGTCAGATGGGTAGAGGGTGGGTAGAAAGACATTCTGGGGCAGGTAAGGAATTTTTCCTTAAGAGATGATACAGATTGATGGCCAGGCTGTTAGAGAATAGTGAGGTGAAATGCATGGGATAACAGCTAGGGTACTTTCTACTCTTTGAAGCAGGAGACAGTAAGAATCTCCATCAGGATGTGGCATTTAAATTTTAAGGAAAAACAGTGCATTTAGAGGAAAGGAATAATAGAACTTGGTGAGTGAATATATGATAAGAGGAAAGGGAAATGAATCATATATTTATGACCATAAAGTTAAATATTAGGTGGTATAATAGTTTCTGAAAGATGACAGACTTGTTATATATACATCTAAATATCAAAACTTATTTGTATACAAAACAAACAGTTGTTATTATTTATCTTACTCTGCTGGCTTGTATTTCTTGTTTGCTAAGGTACAGGTTCCACGCTCAGCAAAAGATGTGAAGCAAGCTCATAGTACCTTTTAAAAGTTTGTGTTAAACTGAGCCACAAATAGTTCCTCAACTCTAAAACTAGAGTTGGGCTTTTTGTTTTAACAAGCATTTAATTGTCAATAAATTCATATTATTGTGATAATGGTTGTTTTCATTATTTAGAATAGTATTAGACTATCATATGTTCCTTTTGCTTAATATTTTTATCATAAGGATTTACTTGGTCACATCTGTGACTTGAAGAAAGTACTCTATAAAGATAGTCATTATGCAAGAATACCAGAGGAACAGAGTTCCAAGCTTTCACACATAATACATCATGATTCATTAAGCAGTTACAGCAACTCTGGACTTTTATTTGGAAAAAAAAATTTTTTTCCTGTACAAAGATATTCTATAATATCTTGGTTCCTGGGCAAGTTTCTATGGAATTAATCTTTTTATCACACCAAATGGTTTGCATCTGACCCAGTGCATAAAGAATCAAAATACCTTTCATGAGTTAATTATGTTGCTAATACATTGTCATGATTAGTTAATATGATTCATGAGATTATGCAGCGTAGGTATACATTTTCATTTACTAAAGAGTAAGTATCGACCCCATGTAGTATCCAAACTGATAACTCTCATTTATTAATATTATGATTTTCTAGAAGAGGTTTTATCAACATACCTGTATTCCCTAATTGCTTTTGCATCTGAGATGTTTGAAAGTTTATCTGGGCTTTATTTCTGCACTGAGCTTCAGCCAGTTCATACAAAGGACATTAACCAGTTTGTTAGGCCATGGATGCTTGCAGTGCCAAACTGAAGTTAGACAGTGTTTCAAAGGAAAAGGTCATCTCTGGGGTGCCTGGGAAGTGGTCAGGAAGTGGTCAGTCCCTCTGAGCAGATAGACTGAAGCTGCAGCCTCCCAGGCACCCCAGGTGTGATGGCAGCCCCCTTGCACACTCCAGTGGACACTGTTGCGCTATTAATGAACTCTACAACCACAGATGAGGGCTCTGACACACCTACTCATTCCCGAAAAGCCATGAGGCACAGAGCAGAGAGTCAGCTTCTCAGGCCCGTGCGATAGGAATCAAGAGTTCTGTGGGTCGCCCAGTGCCAGACTGTGCTGTGTCTGGTGGGGCCTGGAGTGTGACACCATCAGCCTGAAGGGTGACCAAAGGCCCTGGGATGCAGGGTGGGTCATGTCCGGCTGTAGAGAAGCCTTCACGGCAGATAAGGGTAGTTTCAAATATCACCTCTAAGATATTAATAGTTCGTTTCAATAGTTGGATTTTCATAGCTAGTTTCAATATCACTTCTAAGATTGCTGTGGCAGAAAAGGCCAGAGAAAATCAGCCTTAGAGCCGTGACAGGTTTGGACAAACCAAACTCTAGAGCAGCACCACCCATTGAAATAGCGTCCAAATCACAAATACAAGCCATAGAATTTTAAAATTCCTATTCCTCACATCATGAAAGGCCCAAAGAAACAAAATCAAGTTAAGTATACATTTTTTATTTTTAATAAAATGGTTTTATAAAATATTTTAATTTTAATATATTTATTTTTTAATGTTTTATCATATAATATTATGATGTAATATAAATAAAAATATAGTGCATCTGACACGATCAACATTGTTAATTGGCTATACTCCAACATAAAATATAAAGTTAAAATATATATATAATATATATTATTTATCATATAATTTTATTTAATAGTATGTTTTTTAATGCATTCTTTTTTTCTTTTTTTTTTTTTTTACATTAGGAAAATCTTAGATTTTCCTGTATTTATAAGGTGTTATGGGCATTTTCTAGATTCCTTTATTAATTAAAATTTTTTTCTAATATTTATATGCTTTCTTCAAATAGTATTAATTTACAACATTTATTTATCTTTAGGTCTTATTGCATTGCTATAAAACTCCCTGACACTGTTCATATTTATGTTGAGTTGGAATTCTTATTATTCCCTTAATATATGAAAATATGAGGTTATATTGATGTGTAATCAATATAAAAATTATTAGTGAGACATTTGACATTTTTTTTTAGACCAAGTCTTTGAAATCAGATGTGTCTGTTATATTTGCCGCACAGCTCAATTTGCGCAGGTCACGTCTTTATAGCACACGTGCCTAGTGGCCATAGTATGAGACGGACAGGTCTAAAATAACAACAGCAAAAGTCTGCTCAGTGATCAGAAAGGTGATTGGCAATATGAAAGCGGTGAAGCAGGAGGAATATGTTTTGGCTGTTTGAGAGACACTGATTCTTTTTGTCACCTCTTAACAGCTCTGTGACCCGAAACTGGACAGAATAGTGCCCCCTGTTGCCCTCCAGCCATCCAGTGAGCCACACGCAGCAGGCTCTGTGTCCTCGTCATTAGAATTCACCTGCTCTGTGTGGCCCTCAACCCTTGGATACTTCTGCAGCCGTGTGTGTGTGTGTGTGTGTGTGTGTGTGTGTGTGTGTCTGTGTCTGTGTGTGTGTGTCTGTGTGTGTGTGTGTGTGTGTGTGTGTGTGTGTGTGTGTGTGTGTGTGT
>NW_024070196.1:17633571-17732240 GCF_014754425.2 Oryx dammah
TGTGTGTGTGTGTGTGTGTGTGTGTGTGTGTGTGTGTGTGTGTGTGTAACACGGGGACTTCCCCTTCTTCATCCAAACCCCATCATCAATGTATAACGTTTCTGAGCAGCAGCCTTGGGGCCATATAAACATCCTGCAGTGGGCCGGGAGCCCCTGACCCCTTATTAACATGTCAATGAGAGTGGCTGGTGCTCTGGGCTTGTTTTCTAGGGTTTTGATGAGCTTCATTAATTATGTTGAGAAAAAAAGGTGTGCAGCTGGAGAAGAACCCACTTAGCGCCCTGTGAATGTGAATAATTGGACAGTTGGCAGAGTGTTAAATCAGCGGTCTAGGGAGAGAAACTCGTGAATAAACACAGTTCCCCCAAACGCCACAGGGCAGGCACCGTTGCCTGACCCACCACCTCCACCTTCTCTGGACTTGAGAACCTGGCTGGTGTGAACTAGTGGGAAGTCAAGAGCAGACTGTGGAGCTAGGACAGATACTCAGAGCCTGCCTTCATCATTTCGTTATCTGTGGATCTTGGGCAGGTTACATAAACTCTCTGAGCTCCTTGGACAGGTTGCATAAGCTCTCTCTGAGCTCTAGTTTTTTCATCTAGAAAATGGGGACTGTAATAATAGGATTGTTATGATGATTCCGTGTCTTAATTTATGTGAAGCATTCGAGTAGTATCAGATCCACAGTATGGACTATCTGCATTTTTTAATTTAAAATATTAATCATATCATAAGCTATTTATACCTTTTTAATCCTCTAGGAGAGTATAACTGTCTTTCAGTTTTCTTCTAAACTAACTTCATTCATTCAATGGACATTTATTGTATACCTGAAACACTTAGGTTCTGGGCATACAAAGATGGAGAGAGTTTGGCAGAAACATTATCATATATATGAAAATTATGTGGACAGAGACTGCAAACAAAATGGCAAAAGTGTATTAATATTCTCTTTTAAAAGCCACAGTTAGCAAGTTTTAAGTGCTGATAAAAAGAATTTTCCTTCATCCTGGCCATGACAAGATTGTTCCTCCTGCAATTACCTCTGTTTAAAACTAGACTTACTTGTCATATTTTAACACATGAATATGTATACTTTTTGTTCATTTCTGTAAAATGAGCAAAAACACCTCAAGAGAAAAATTTATTTCCCCATCCCTTAACTTAAAAAGATCTCTTAGACTATTTGAGGCCTGATTATTTCTGAAATCTTAGGATATGAGGAAAATCATTTGTCTTTGTAAAATTCAGAAGCTTAAAAGGAGATGAGATTTAATTCCAATGAAACATAGAACAGCTAACCTTCTCGTGTCTTAGGAGCAAGTAAACAAGTATTCCCAAAATAATGAAAACTATGATTACTTTAAAACTTCTCTCTCTCTCTCTCTCTGGGGAGTTATTAAAACAGGTATTTTAGTAAAACTTTTAAAACTTCACTCCAAAATAAAAGTGCTATTGGAAATTTTACAATATGAGTTTATCTATCAGTGTGTAACATATTACACCCGAAATTTAGCAGCTTAAAACAGCAAGCAGTTCTGAGGAAATCCAGGAGCCGCTTAGCTGGGTGGGTCTGACTCAGGATCTCTCATAAGGTTGCAGCCGTGCTGTGGCCCAGGACTGCAGTGGTCTGAAGGCTGGACCTGGGCCAAAGAATCTGCTCCCCAGGGCTCCCTCACATGGCAGCTGACTCGAGGCCTCAGCCCCTCACCACGGAGATCTCTCCTAAGGGCTGCTTGAGTGTTCTTACAGCTGGGCTTCCCCAGAGTGAGTGATTCAGGAAGAAGCAAGGAGGAAGTCACAGTACCTTTTATGACCCAGTATGGAAGTCATACGCCTACACCTCTTCATTATTCCATGCCTTTGAGGCAAATCATTACGTCCAGTCACACTCTAGGGGAAGGGAATTCTACCCTCTGAATGGAGTGTCACAAATTTTGGACATATTTGTGGGCACCGTAATTACCATGAAAGGCTTTTGACATTTCATAAAGTGCTTCAGTGGTGTTGGCACAGAGATGCTTAGGTTGGGGAAACAGAGCTGGCAAAGATGAGCAGACTCATCTAGGGGGTATGTGGGTTGGCATGGTGTGCCAGAGTCAGGAGGGGAGGGGAGTGAGGAGGCAGGAAATCATAGACTCCAATGCACCAGGAATTTGTTTCTTTTTTTAGTTTGCAGTCCCAGATCTAATGGCAAATATCCCTAGTGGCAGAGAATTAATGTAGAATTCTGTAGTCTAATGCGAAGAAGCCTCTGCTTTTATTTAAAGTAGGAAATACAGTTTTAGAAGACCTAGGGTCTGAGCAGTTATCTCATTGACACTAAACCCAACCTTGTTAGTTAAGTGATTTGGTCACTTCTGCTTTAAGAATTCTTTCCCTCATCTTTTCCCTTGAAAGCATTTATTGTTTTTATCCCATGGCTTCTGTCCTTCCCCTAGTCCCCCGTGCTGGGTTTTCTCCTTGAAGTATTTGCACCTGAAAGACAGTGCCTACTGCTGCTGCAATTCCAGGGCATCTTAGACTTCCTCCCGCACACCCTCTGGTTCCTTCGTCTTCCCTATCACCATCTGGGTGCTGCCGTCAGTCACACTGTAACTTCCTATGATTGGATATTTCAGGGGTGAAAACCCTCCATGCCCCATGCTGTCCACTTAGCCATCTCTCTCCACATTTGATTATTCACAGCAAGATGCATGCACGCAAATCCTTTAAGTCCTTCAGGCTTTTCTTTCCATCTCCCCTTCAAATATGAATCACCTAACAAAATTTACTGAGGACCAGTTGCACAAGAATGAAGCTATAGTTCCATTACTATGAGCATCACAAAGGATGTAAAAGGCATGCTCCCTGCCCTTAAGAAGCTCATCCTCTAGTAAAAGCTAGATTAAAAAAAAAAACCGTTTAAGTAATAACAGCATACATTTCCTATTTATATTTAACAGAGTGACATGTTGTCCACGTTACAATGATGAAATTCAAAGGTTATTCTTTTGCATACCTTTTAATAGAGAAAACTAGCTGTCTTTTGGATTAAGTAAATGCATGTGCCTTGATGAGAAATACTGCTACAAGAAAATCATTTAATGGGGTTGACTTCCCAGGATTATAAATACATTCCACCCAAACTGGTGAAACGTGTTTTTGAAACTAAAAGCAAGCAAGCAAGCATATATGAACAACTTGTAAAAAAAGATACACCTATTAATGTAATAAATAATTACCTACAACTGGTAACTGGAATAGAAGCATAGAATGACTTACTAACATTCTAGTTTTTCTTCTGTTTTGAAAGACATCAGCCCTGTGCTTTGATACACTTTACTTTTAATGGACTGTTGCTCAGGAAAGGGAGGCGGGGAACTGTGGGCTGTGAAGATTTGATAAGGAATAAAATGTGTAAGCTGAGAAGCAGGAAAAGATGAGGCCTTGGGAAGGACTGAGGCAATGATGAAGCCCCTTGGAGTCCATTATTAAGATCTAACCTGTGATACAAGAAGCAATGGGTAGTCATTGTAGGTTTCTGAAAAGAGGAGAGTGCTATCTTGATCCAAGTGATTGGCAGGAGTGATGCTATGAAACAGCATACCTGGAACAAAATAATTAGGACCTGACTGATAAGACCCAAGGAACAGAGTCAAAGAAAAGGTATGAGATGAGTGGAAGTGACCACAGGCATGACTTGGGACAAATAAGGAATTCGGAAATCAAGTTTCACATCCAAGTCTCTAACTTAAAAAATAGAGGAGAGCCATCCGTTACTGGCAGAGAGAGTTGTCCAAAGGGGATAGTTTGACACTATTTAGTATAGGTGTCAGTTGGACATTCAATTAAAGATGTCTTTCAGTGGAAGAGTACAGGACTAAAGCTGTAAGTTTTAGATTTCTTTACACCCAGGTGCTACTTGAAAGTATGAAGTGACAAACCACCTCTTGAGGGAAGTTGTACAGGAGAAGAAATATATAATGTCTAGGAGAAGGCAATGGCACCCCACTCCAGTACTCTTGCCTGGAAAATCCCATGGACGGAGGAGCCTGGTGGGCTGCAGTCCATGGGGTCGCCAAGAGTCGGACACGACTGAGCGACTTCCCTTTCACTTTTTACTTTCATGCATTGGAGAAGGAAATGGCAACCCACTCCAGTGTTCTTGCCTGGAGAATCCCAGGGACGGGGGAGCCTGGTGGGCTACCGTCTATGGGGTCGCACAGAGTTGGGCACGACTGAGGCGACTTAGCAGCAGCAGCAGCAGCGCTAGGTCTGGATATAGCTAGAAATAGAGACTGGAAAGTATGACAAGCATATAAGAAATACCTGTGTGTATGTGTGTGTGTTGTATAAATGTACATGTACATGTGTGTTAGTATATATACACACATATATATATAAATTGAAAAATATGTAAAAACCCATTCATCCTAATGTTAACCCTAGTTAGTTCTAACTGCTGGAATTATAAATGGTATTTGTTTTTTTTCCTCCCTTCTTTCTTTTCTGCTTATCTGTATTTCCTGGTTTTTCCAGTTGAAGATGTAGCACTTGTATAAGTTTCCTCATATAAGTTTCCTCATTTTTAAGTCCTTGGTGAAATGAAAAAAACAGGAATACAATTTTCAAGGTCAGAATAAAAGGGCATCTTGAAATGATGGTCTTAGGATGAGAAAAGTAAGACCCCCAATCGTTGAGTGATTCATGACTAGGCCTTCAAAGTAAGAGTATGAATTTTTTAAAGCTGGGGCTTAAATATGTGCATGTTTAGGAGGAGAATTGAGTTATCCTCATCTTCTAGATCAACTAGGAATAATTTTGTTTCCATGTCCCCCAGTGGACAGTTGGCAATATCAGGAGACATTTTTGGTTGTCACAACTAGGGGAGGGGAGGGCTACTCCTGTCATCTAGTAGGTGGAGAGCAAGGATGCTGTTAAATATCCTATAATGCACAGAACAGCCTCCCACGATGAAGAATTCTCCCGTTCAAGATGTCAATAATGCTGCGGTTGAGAAGCTCTGATCTAAGGGTTGATATATCTACCGTCCATGGAATTCCTTGTGTGCTGAGATCTGTGCGGTGCTCAGCACTTCACGTGAATCATTTCACATCATCTTCAAATGACCTGGAAACTCAGACATGTAAAGTTAAGTAGCCTATTCAAGCTCACACAGTAGGCATTGGAACTAGGAACTAAAATAAAGGCTGTAGGAACCCAAACCTGAGCTCCTAAGTTTTACGCAGGCTAGCCTCCACGTTAACATTCACAGAGTGAAATAGGGACAAAAAAGCCATCTGAAGAGCATGTCTGACAGTCTGGTCTCATTTTGTCCTGCTGTTGCCAAAGCAGTGGCTTCAGAACCGCTTTTATTCCCCTGGAATGTACTAACTGGTAAAACAGATGGAAACTCTGCTGTGTCTCTTTCCCTTCACCCCTCCCCCACCCCATTTTCCAGAAAGATGTTTCTTTTGTGTGAGTGTTATGTGCCTTTTGTTGGAGCTGAGAGTGGGAGGTGGTTTTGGTTGGTTGTGGTTTGGGTTCGGGTTGGTTGTGAAACTGCTGTATTTCTGGTCTGCCGGCCTTTGGGTCCTGGAGCAAGAATCTGAAAATACTTGAGGATTCCTACTTTGGAGCGTCATTTAAGCACACTGCATCAATGTGCCAGCAGACCGTTTTATATTATTCTCACTCAGCTTCCCAGGTCTCTTCGTCTTTATCTCTGGATAAAGAATTCTGATCTCCAGCAGTCTACAGATACCTCAACCTCCCTGTCACTTTCACCGAAGGACACGGCATATGAAAAACAAAAATTGCATCACTTGTAAAAAGCTGCCTTCTTTGGGTCCTTGAAAACATAGATCACCAACTCGGTGGATCTAATCGGCTTGCTTGTCGGCTGGGGCAGAAGAGAAGAGTGCCCATTCTGTGCACTCGTATAGCTCCACTCTGCTGCCAGCAATCACCACTTCTTTTCCGACTGAAAATTAGGTTTTATAAAGACTTTTGTCTTACATATACTGAATTACTATATAAACAAGAATTAGGAAGACCCAATAAGGCTCTTCAATCTCTATTTCTTTTGCCTTGTTCCCACACCAGCATGGGATAGAAATAGAGTCACCTCTTGGAATCCACAGGGACTGTTTCCAGTGTTTCCTATGGATGCCAAAATCCGAGGATGCTCGAGTTCCTTCTATAAAATAGCATAGTATTTGTCTATAACCTGTGTACATCCTCCCTGACCTGTTGTTAAGTTGTTAAGTCATGTCAGACTCTTTGCAACCCCATGGGCCGTAGTAGCTTGCCAGGCTCCTCTGTCCATGGAATTTTCCAGGCAAGAATACTGGAGGGGCTAGCCATTTCCTTCTCCAGGGGATCTTCCTGACCCAGGGATCAAACTTGAGTCTCCTGCATTGCAGGCAGATTCTTTCCTGTCTGAGCCACCACCAGGGAACTCCTTATAATACCTCTGCAATGTATATGCTATGTAAACAGTTGCTGAAAGGCAAATGCTTTTGCTTTGGGGAACTTTATGGAATTATTTTTTCAAATATTTTTGATCCTCGGTTGGTTGAATCCACAGAGGTGGAACCAACCCGCAGATACACTGTAATTAGTTCCAACGTTGACTTGTACTGAAAGACCATAGCACATTTTAGCATGCCCCACCCATCTCTGTGGATCTCTCTGGATCACACATGATTATTTTAAGTAATAAAATGTCAACAGTAATAAATATAATTAGGAAGGAAATTTGGTTAAACCTATGTACAGGAAAAGACTTATTTTAGAATCTTTTCCTGTGAACTTTTTTTTTGGTCAGGATTGAGTTTCTTTTTAATACCAGTGCTATCGCTCGAAGAGAAGAATTTATCTGTATCCTTTATCCTGTTTTGGTTTTGAGGGAGAAATTCTACAAATTCCTTATCCTATTTCTTTAGACATGAAGTCAAAAAACCAAAATGCTACCTCTTTTAAAAGTGAATACAATATTTCAAACATTGTTCTACGTAACCTATCTACACGTCTTCATTTAATCTTCACAAAGCTTGTCATACTGTATAATTATTTCCCTTTATATGTGAGAATGCTGAGGCTTGGAAAGGTCAAGTGATTTTTTTTTCTAAGGGCACATAGCTGGTCAGTGGGAGGGTGGAGATTTGAACTCATATCTCTTCGAATTCAGGGCCCAGGCTTTGCTTAATTACTGTGCAAAAATGCCTTCCAGGTTGCATATTAAACCTGAATTTCAATATTATTTTCTCTCAAAGAGCTAACAGTGCTTTCATATATTAATCTACTTTCATTGTATCAAGTTGAGTAGCTAAGTGGAATGAATTCATAATATCAAATGAATTCTATATGATTCTGTGGGCAACCTTCTATATATACCCAGCATCAACAGTACTGTCTCTGAGTTCCTGCTAAATGTATAATAGTATTCCTTGAGATTTGAAGGAGGACTGTTACTTCGGAGGGCCCAGTCGCTATTTTCCTAAACAGTCCTAAGTACAGTCATGTATCAGAAATAGCATCTAGAATTCCAGTTAAAAAGTATTATGGTATACTGAAACTGGACACCATTTTTTCATGAGATAGTCACGGGGACTCTCATACATGATTTTTGTGTAAGAGTCATGAGGAGGCCAGGCTGTTCCAACAGGGGGCTATGAAAGGCAGTGAGGAGCAGTGGGCCCAGGACGTGGATGGACCTTAGTGTGAACACTAGCCCCTTTTCCTTATCAGCCCCTTTCCTTATCAGCAAGTTGTCATCTGTATTTGAATTTCATATGTATTTTTTAATTTGAATTTGAATTTTTATTGCAGTATAATTACTTTACATTAGTTTCTACTGTACAGTGAAGTGAATCAGTTATATATACATACATATATCCCTTCACTTTAGACTTCCCTGGTGGCGCAGATGGTAAAGCATCTGCCTACAATGCAGGAGACCCAGGTTCGATCCCTGGGTCAGGAAGATCCCCTGGAGAAGGAAATGGCAGCCCACTCCAGTACTCTTGCCTGGAGAATCCCATGGACGGAGGAGCCTGGTGGGCTACAGTCCACGGGGTCGCAAAGAGTCAGACACTGAGCAACTTCACTTTCACTTCTTCACTTTTGGGCCTCCCTCCCTCCGACCCCATCCCAGCCCTCTAGGTCATCAAGCTAAGTCCCCTGTGCTATAGAGCAGCTTCCTACTAGCCATCTATTTCACTCATGGTAGTGTTATATATCAGTGCCACTCTCCCAATTCATCCCACCCTCCCCTTCTCCCTCTTTGTCCACATGCCGGTTCTCATATGTATTTCTTAACTTCAGCTTTCCCATCTGTGAAGTGGGGACGATAGTAATCTACCCAAAGTTAATGTATTTATTATTATCATGATTAATATTTTAGGTAGGGCATCAGAGCGAGACAGAAACAGTTCGTGAAAATTTTCCTGTTTTGGAATCCAACAGATCCTGTTTCAAATCTCACTTTGGATGTTTAATAACTATGTGCCTGGGCAGGTCTCTTCAGTTTCTTCCTCTATAAAATGAGATGATAATGCCTACCTTGCAAGGAAGATGAACTATGGTGAATATCAAATGTTTGGTGTGAAACAGAGGCTCAACAGATGTTAGCCCTAGTTAGTATTTTCTGCATACCAAAGCTGCTGAATTATTTTCCCAGAAGCTTAGACCAACTTCCTTAATACCTTCCAAGCTCAGATTTTAAAGTTTTTTTTTCTTTTTAAGTAGAACATCCCTCTGAGAATACAGTGAAAGCTCCAACAATATCACCAGAAAAATACACATTCCCAAAACAAATGTGGATACAATTACAGGGAATTCATAGGCACTCACCTCCCCCACCCTCAGTATAAGATTCCCTGGTTTAGGCTCAAGAATTTACAAATATATGACAACCCAAATGGAATGATGATCCGCTTTGTAAAAGAACTTATAATATTCCCATTGCAAATGTAGTAGCCTTAAAATGGAATTCTCGTTACCAAAAACTCACTCGATTCAGAACACTTGAAGAACACATTTATTTCATTAATGGAGACAAGCCTCTTTTAACAAAACATATTTATCAAATGCCTATTATGTGCCTAATAAGGTGGTGGGTGTTCTGGGGAACAAAGGCAGCTTAACATGTGGTCCCTGCCCTCCGAGTTCTCTTCTAATTGGAGAGGCAAGTGAACAAGGCAGCATGAGATGTATTAGTGTTATATGCTGATATAATCAAGCACTAAATTGTGTGTGCTTGTGTGGGTGGGCGCGCAAGCCTCACATATCATTCTCTGACCTTGAATTGTACACAAATCATTAGCGTCAAACCGTAGTTGCCCACTGCTCCCCCCACCCTCTACCCTTGCTTGGCCGACTTCCATCACAGCCGCTCCCTCTGTGTCTGAAACACGTTTTAGAAATGAGGGGAATGAAATAACAGTGAGGAGGGAGGAGAATCCATAAAGAAAAAAGGGGTCACCTGTCTATCTGTGATTATCACTGCACGCAGGTTCCAGGTTGGAAAGGGGCTGACCCAGGCTTCACAAAAACCTCCCAGTGGGACGTACCACAGCTTCTCTTCCCTGTTTATGAATTAACTCCAGGGCCTTCTGTCAGGAACTGAATCTGAATAGGGAGAGGAATAGTGTGAAGGGGCTTCCTAGGTGGCTCAGACAGTAAAGTGTCTGCCTGCAAAGCAGGAGACCCAGGTTCGATCCCTGGGTCAGGAAGATCCCCTGGAGAAGGCAATGGCAACCCACTCCAGTATTCTTGCCTGGAGAATCCCATGGACGGAGGAGCCTGGTAGGCTACAGTCCATGGGGTCGCAAAGAGTCGGATACCATTGAGCGACTTCACTTTCACTTTCACTTTAGTATGAACAAGGAGGCCTGGTTGGCAGGATGGGAAATAAAAACATGAAAGTTCCAGACTCTGTGTACTCATCATAGCAGAGTTGGCATGGGCGTTGGCAGATCTGCAGGGGGACTGTTGGGTGAGGAGAAAGAGGCCTGCCCCTAACATTTATGGGCCCAGGACAAGAACATAGACGTAGAGCTACATACAATATTATTGTTGCTTGTTGTTCAGTTGCTGAGTCGTATCTGACTCTTTGCGACCCCATGGACTGCAGCATGCCAGGCTTCCTGCCCTTTACTAGCTCCCAGAGTTTGCTCAAACTCATGTCCATTGCTTGAGTTGGTGATGCCATCCAACCATCTCATCCTCTGTCACCCCCTTCTTTCTGCCCTCAATCTTTCCCAGCATTGGGGTTTTTTCCAATGTATGCTTCATATTTATTTGTTCTAAGTAAAATATGTTCCATCCTCTGGCTTTGACAACTGTAACTTCGAGCTACTGGGACAGTCAGGTTTAAACGCAGTCGGTTCTGCAGCAGTCGGGTTCCCTGGACGACCCTCTTCTCTCCCCATCCTTGGCTCTGTCTATATCAGAGGGGCCTCCCACATTTAGGGGACTTTCTGGCCCACACCTCCATGCACACTTGTCCACTCTTGGGGCCTGAAGGTGCACACAGGTGTGTGTCCACCTTCCAGAGCAAAGGCCTGGGAAGGCAGACTGAGGCTCTCTTGGGAGGGAAGGTGAGGGTTCCAGGTGTCCAGAACACAGTCTGGAAGGGAAGACCCGGGCGCTTCTCACCTTGGCCCTGCCAAATACCTGCCCTGGCAGCGGGTGGCGGGGGTGGGCAAAGGAAGACCCCAGCGGGCCCTGTAAAGCTGGGAATCATGGCTGGGGCTCCTAATGCCTGTGTCTAAGGGCATAAGTGAAGAGGAGGTAGACTCAGGGAGGAGTGAGTTTAAGTCACTGTCATTAATCTTGCTCAGTTCACTTGGCAGAAGGGGGTGTTGGGAGGAGCCAAACAGATGCAGGAGGGGTTGATGAAAAGATGGGAAAAGGCCAGACCTCTAACAAAGATAGGGACTCAATGTATTATTGTGTTTAGTTAGAGAATTGAGGAAAAAACTGCTTCTCCAGAAGCCAAAGGGCTCTATAATTCAGTGACAAGAGATATGAAAGGCAAAAGAATGATGGTTTTGGAGCTAAAAGCAAGGACTGGAAATGATTTCTCCTCAAGGTCACCTGGCCGCATCTCAATTCTGTACCTTGTGGCAACTGCCTGCTGTATACTGGCATCTGAACCCTTGCAGAATGAAGCATTCCATCGTGATCCTCAGAAGAGAACAGAATTAAAGGTTAATTCTGATTCCCCAAGAAGAAAAAAAATTACTTTTTAGAATATTGAATATTGATAAATAACTTACATAGATGATTCAGTATAAATATTGAAGATTTAGCTAGACCAAGAGAGGACAGTTGCTGTATTTGATATCACACTATTTGCAGAATTAAAGATGAAACGATATTTTGAATTTCACAGAAATATAGTTTGTAGAATTGAAGAAATGCTAATGATATTTATCATTTGTCTCCATTGCACAAATCCCTTTTATGTTTCTGAATAAAATATTTGAGTTATCTAAGAGGGAAGAAAATGAATAATAAGTTATCTTTACAGCAAAAAAAAAAAAAATTAAGATGCAACTTTGTATTACTATTGTCCAAAATACTAAAGTATTTTTATCCATACTTAGCTCTATTCCTGATCAAGTTAGGAAGCAGGGAATTGGAGGGACCTTGAGTCCTTTAGCCCCACCTAGCATTGTCCCTTGGCCTGGAAACATGTTGATGAGCACTGTAGGACAACAGTGAATGAACCTAGTTGACTTCCAGTATTAGGAATATTATTCAGGATTTTTACTCATCACAATAAAGCCAAAGAACTATAGTATCCATATTAATAAATAATAATTATGCTGGTGTATGAATTTTTTTAGACCATCTTTTGAAAATTTATTTGGCTGTGCCAGCTCTTATTGCAGCATACAGGATCTAGTTTCCTGACCGAGGATCGAACCCAGGCCCCTTCATTGGGTGTGCAGAATGAAGGACCCACCTTCATTCTGGGCCACCAGGGAAGTCCCTGGAGTATGAATTTGAAGCCACTGTGAGGAGCAAGCAAATGAGAGTTAGTGAATGCGCCCCGAATGGCCCAAGTCTGAATCTTCTCTCCACCTCTGTGTTCCTGTTTGTAATCTACCTCAAAGCAGTGCTCATGAGATGAGAATGTTATGATCCATCTCTACTGTTTAGCTTTTACAAACCTGGTTGAGTTCGTGTCTGATGTTACTATAATAGTGTGTCACTGACACCTGTGTTAGGAAATTATTTTGTGGCAGATATTATTTTAAAAGCTGTAAAAAAAGTTCTTTGGTCCTGTTTGGGTCAAATCATTATGGATCTGAAGGTGTGACCCTTATGAAATATTCAGTCATAGTTGGTTGTATTTTCTGGGGAAACATATCTGTTCTGGTAGTATTTGCAAATTTGGGTGCAGGGATGTTTCTGGATATATTCCCCCTTGCATGTCAAGAGTTTGTGGTACAAGAAAAATGCTTTCTCTGGTATTATCACAGAAGGTAGAAGAAAGAACAGAAATTAAGAAATAAATACGAACATGGTGCACTTGTGGAACAACTGAAACTCTTTCAGTGAAGACTTTCACCTTCCTTTTGAGAGAGAAATATTACTATGCACATTTCATAGATGAGAGAAAGACAGAAAAAGTATGTAATATTCCAAAAATCTCACAGTACACAAATGAACAAACCAAAGTTAGTGAGGTAATAATAAAGCTAACATTTTTTAATACTTGAGGGTGAGACATTATGCTGAGCATTTCACAAATACCAGTTTCTACCTTCCCCTTCCCAATAATGAAGATATAACTATTATTATTTTCATTTTGCTGTAGAGGAAACTGAAATTCCATGTATTTCAACAGCCTAAGAAGAATCATATAGCTCGTATCTAGAGCCAGTGTTCAAATTCACGTCTATACTGCTCCACACCCCAAGCTTTTTCATTCCACGTTGCAACCTAGATTTGGTCTCCAGAGTATGACAGTCCAGAAGTATGATTTCTTTTTTTTTTTTTAATTAATTTTATTGGAGTATAGTTGCCTTACACTGTAGTATTAGCTTCCCCTGTACAGCAAAGTGAATCAGCTATATGCACGCATGCTAAGTCGCCTCAGTTGTGTCCAGCTCTTTGTGATGCTATGGACTGTAGCCCATCAGACTCCTCTGTCCATGGGATAATCCAGACGAGAGTACTGGAGTGGGCTGCCACACTGTTCTCCAGGGGATCTTCCTGACCCTGGGATTGAGCCTGCATCTCTCGCGTCTCCTGCACTGACAGGTGGGTTCTTCACCACTTGTGCCACCTGGGTACTTATACATATATCCCCTCCTCCTTGGGTTTTCTTCCCACTTAGGTGGCCACAGACTCCTGAGGAGGGTTCCCTGAGGGCTACAGTAGGCTCTCATTAGTTGTTTATTTCACATATAGTATCAATAGTGTACATATGTCAATCCCAATCTCCCAGTTCATCCCACCCTCCCACCCCCACTTGGTGTTCTTACGTTTGTTCTCTGTGACTGTGTCTCTGTCTCTACTTTGCAAATAGGTTCATCTGTACCATTTTTCTAGATTCCACAGATATGCGTTAATATAAGATGACATTTGTTTTTCTCTTTCTGACTTAGTCTGTATGACAGCCTCTAGGTCCGTCCACATCTCTACAAATGACCCTTCCACTTCCTGTATAGGTATTTACTCTCTCATCCATCCATCCATGCACAGAGCACCTCCTGGGCAGTGTGTTCTGGAAGGAGATACAAAGAGGTGAGAAGGAGTATCCACCCTTACCTGCACACGTCTGGGGAAGCTGCTGGGTAAACAACTAGATTACAGGGGAGTGTGCGTGCCTGGTGACGAAAGCAAAGGGCAGAGTGGTAGTCAGGGCAGAGAAGCTCAAAGGCACGTTTGAGCCGAATATCAAAGGATGTAGAAGTTGGTCTAAGAGAGAAAGGACCCCAGGACAGAGAGCTGGATGGTTAAATCCACAGCAGGGTTTGAAGCTGAGGAGACCCATAGTTGCTGAAGAGTTAGGAAAGAGTCAAAACAGAAGGGCCATTGGTTCCTAACTCAGTGGTTTCCGAACTTGCTTGTCCATTAGAATGACCTGGGATTTTATGAAACAAACGTCAAAACCCAGCCACTTTCCAGTCCAATGAATTCATACCCTTTGGAGTGGGAAGCAGGCATCAGTGGTTTCCAAAACTCCCCAGGTGACTCCAGTGTTCAAACAAGCCTGGTAACCACTGGCCAAACCAGCTAGTAAGGACTTAATTGTAGAGTATAATCAACAGAATCTTCTAGAAAAGAAGAGACATGGTCATACTCATCTTTGGAAATAGCAATTCTATCCATGCCTGGAGGCCCTCACTGGGCATAAGAAGCAAGTGTTTTGGGGGTGGGGGCTAATGGTGAGCTGCTAGGGAGCCTGCTGTTTAGAGCTTGAGACCTCGATTCAAAGTAAAGAGCCTTCTTGACCAAATTTAAATTCTAGGCTATGAGCTAAATCTCTGCGAGTTCACTTTCCCTATCTGAATAGGAATTTATAGGATCTTTTTTGCTTGATTGTTGTAAGGCTTGTGAAATAATGTACATAAGACACCTGACCGATTGTGTGGCATTGGACAGACATTCATACATATTAGTAAGCTTAACCCAGTGGAATAGTGATGGGGAGGCGATTTTATGATAGGTTGGTTGGAGTTTTGATGGTAGGACAATGTTGCAGGGGACAAGAGGAAAAACTATAAGGAGGAGCCAAGGCTGCCTACAGTTTTTGGTGGGGAGAGTGGATAAAATCCTATGGTGAGAAAGTACATGTGGAGAGGAGAACCAGCCAAGGTTAAGCCTTTGGGAGCACCAATATTTAAGGATTAGGCAAGTAAAGAGGAAAAGAGAATGAAGAAGCTGGGATTCCAGGGGTCTGAAGACAGCTAGGAATGACATCCTGAGGTCCAAGGGTGGCCAGCACGCAACACCGCAGAGAGGTCAGGAGATCAAGGGCTGGAAAATGAGAGATGACTTGCATGATGGTCTCGGGTCTGCCAGGGAAAAGGGAGGCCTTCAGCTTTAGTTCCGGCTGGTTTATATGCGTATGTGTATATTATGTACATTTCTGTGTGTTCAGGTGGATATGTACATGCAGGTAGACAGCAAAGCGTCACTGGGTGTGTGTGACCCGTGCACACGGGCTGGGCTGGAGCCGGAGCTCAGGAGATGCAGGAGGAAGTGGTGCCTGACCCAGGCCTGACAGGATGGGTGCAGGGCAGCGGCCAGAGTGAGCAGGTGAGCCCGACTCTCTTTGGGTTCCAACAAAATACTGACAGTGGATATTCACACTGTATTTTGTGGGAAAGCAATGGTTGGCTTGATGGAACAAGAGGTAAATATGAGAAAGAGAAGATTAGAGGGCTGTGTGTTAGCGTCTGCTCAGCCAGAAGCCATCCCTGGGACTCTCCCATTTCCATGATATCCACGCATAGCAAATCCTCTCTGGGAACTTTCTAGAATATGGCCAGGAGAAACCCCCTCTCCCAAATGCTTTACAGAGAATCCGGGAAATCATCTGCAGAACATACTTTGGAAGCAGAGAGATGAGCCTGAAGGGAGTCTGTTCCAGATGCTGGGAGGAAACAAGTCCATCCTCCTTTCCCAGGACCCAGGGTCCCACTAAGACTCCCACGGGTCACGTCCCTCTGCTTCCACGGCCTGAGAGTTAGTGATTCCAGCCACTCCGGCTGTGGGTGTTGAGAGGTCTTCACTGACAAATGACGACTCTTCTGATGCGACTTCCATTTTACACTTAAGAGCAGACGGAGGGCCTCTCTCCTGAGGCCTCCTGAAGGCAGCATGAGAGCCTGTGTCTGGCTGACCTTGAACTGGAGTTCAAGGCTCTGCTGTGTGGGCTCCACCATTGCTTTACTGCAGAGGCCACTTCCACCCAAACATGGACTGACCTTCCCCGGCCTCTCCAGCTCTCCCCATCACAGGGCTCCTCTGACAGCTGACAGGACTTGGGGGCTCCCCAGATGGTGAGGTTAAGACCCTCCCACTGACCATCCCCCTCTAATCTTCACCTGGGGGCACTTGGCTTTGCCATCTGACCCCTCTCTCCCCATTCTCTCCCATGTAAGTGTTTTCCCTTAAAAAAAAAATTATTGACACCTTTAATACCATCTTGGTGTCTATTTCTTGGAAGACCTGGACTAACACATACTGTATTTAAGAGGGTAAGTGTTCAACAGTGCTGGAGTCAAGCTTCAGCGTTCTGCTAATTACAAGTAAGGAAATTAACCTCTCCCTGCCTCAGTTTACTTATCTGTAAATTGGGAATAATTTTAGTATATTTTTCATAAAGTCGTTGTGACCATTAAAGGAGACAGCATATGTTAGTCAGTTAACATTGTTCCTGACCCTTATGAAATACCCATTGCTTGTTATTATTTTTGAAGTTAATATGATATTCACGATTCTTTAATCCAGTGTACTTCAAGGTATTTTATGTAAATTAGAGGAGAGACTTTGATAATCTTGGTGTCAAAATACAAGACTTTTCAAGATAAAATCAGAGCTGTTCCTCCTGTGAGTGCAGATCTGGGGATAGGCTTTGACTTTCCGCATCAGCACGCTGAGATGGATGGTGGTTCTCAGACCAGGGCTGCCCTCTGGTATTGTGGGGTTATTACGTTCTGAGAACTGGAGTGGGAAAAATGCCTGATGGCATCCTCAGAGGTGAGGCATATGCCTCCAGCTTCTCTTTACTTGTACTCTAGCTTCTGGATTCCTGTTTTGTCATGGTGGACAGATAACGTCTCATCATGACTTTATTACAGATGACCTGACTTCTGAGCCAGTTTTAATAAATTCAGTTGTAGACATGGTTCATCCTCTAACATTCTCCTTGTCCTGTTAGGTCTCCTGTCTGTAAGGCATTACATCCCAGATCTCTTCACTGCTCCTATGGCTTGTGGAAAGCACAAGAGAGCCCACAGGGCGAGGCTGGGAGGATGCCCAAACAGCCAGCAGTGGAGAAACTGTTGGCCTGTTAATGCTGGAGCTGCAGGCAATGTGTGAGCCACCCGCCTTGAGCCCTCCCTCGGGCTTCATATTTCAGAACACTGTCCTTCTTTCAGCGATTTTTACCGAGTATTAACTAGCTGTGTAGGATGCAAAGAAATATGTGACAAGCATTCAAGGAACTTACAATGAATTCATTTTTAAAATAAAGTCTCATAATTTGGTCAAATGGAATAATTTCCACTGTCATTGCAAAAAAAAAAAAGCGGGGGGGAGCCAAGAGTCATTAGGCAACCAAGCCATTGTTCTGTCCCAGTCAAAATTTTATGAATGACTTGGATGAAGTTATAAAAGGCACATTTATTGAGTTGGACATTGCATGGAGCTGGGAGGAATGACGAATACAGTACATTTAAGGAAGGGATGGAGGTCTAAAAAGAGCGCCACACTTTGGAATGTTGGACAGCGTCAATCAAAATATAGTGTATCAGAACTCAGTGGACAGCTTGCCAGTTACTCTGTGACTTTAAACAAGTTAATTAACCTCTCTGTGTCTTTGGGCCCTTAGGTGTGAAACAGGAAGTATGGCAGCCATTACACACAGGCTAGTTCTCAGAACTTAACTCAATGTATGTAAAGTGCTCTTGTGCCCATCCCATCAGAGGTTCGCTCAGTACATGTGACCAGTACTCCTTTCAGCCTGCAGCTGCCTGATCAAACCATGTGGTAATCCCAAAATACTTCGATACTTTGGCCACCTGATGCAAAGAGCCGACTCTTTGGAAAAGACTCAGATTCTGGGAAAGATTGAGGGCAGAAGGAGAAGGGGGCGACAGAGGATGAGATGGTTGGATGGTATCACCGACTCAATGGACATGCGTCTGAGCAAACTCTGAGAGACAGTGCAGGGCAGGGGAAGCCAGGCGTGCTGCAGTTCATGGGGTCGCAGAGAGTCAGACACGACTAAGCCACTGAACAATGAACAGCAACAATCGCAAAAAACGGGGCTGGTTCACGGTGGCTGGTGCTTGCCAAACCATAGCATGTGACATATGTCTGGTGAGTATGTTGAGAGATAGAAAACAAACTGGACTGAGTTCAGAGAAAGGTAGCCCCAACGGTGAGAAAGCTTAAAACCATATGATCAAAGGTTAAAAGAACAAAGTATATTTAGCCTGTAGTAGAAAAGACTGGACTAGTTACATAATAGTGTTTTCTAATGTTTGAAAGGCTCTCATATCGTAGACGGCTTAGATTTATTCTCTCCCCAGGGACCAAAGGTGGATATTTCAGAAAGACAAATTTTAGCTCCATCTAAGAAAGAATTTGCTGATAATCAGAGCTGCTCGAGGATGGTGACAACTGCTTCAGGAAGAAATGAGGTCCTTGTCACTAGACGTGATGATAGACCAGATGGCCACTTGATGGGTGGACTCAGTAACCTTTAATGTCCAACCTCTGAAGTTTGGTCATTTTAAGAATAAACAGGGATATTTTAGTTAAGACAATAGGCCAGAAAAATTATTATTGATATGTTTTTTTTTAATGCACTAAAGAAGAAGATCCAGGAATTATCAGAGTGGAGTCTGAGGGTGGCAGTTTTCCTTTCATGTTCACTGGGTAGGGGTGAGGTGGGAGCAGTGGGGTCTGGAACTTCCATCACGTTCTAGAGCAAGCACTCCCCCATCCTCTGTCCTCCTGGCTTCCTTGGCTGTACGTGAGCCCACTTGCTCAAACACAGACCTTCCACTTGGCTGGATGCATGCAGCCAAATAAAGAGTAGCTCGACAGACTGCTTATTGTTTATCTTTCTTAATCTCCTTTAAACCTCTTCCTGCCTCAGCCAGCAGTAAACCCCTTGCAGAGGTTAAGCTGACTCCCACTCCTCTTGCTTTTTGGTGTTTAATGTCACTGATATTTGTGTTTCCTGTTTGCTTTGGGTTCTCTTTGTTGTTTAAAATTACAAAACTTCCTCACGCCTATGCTAATTAATTATCTTCTTTTATGTTGTGTTTTCGTGACTTTCTTATTTGGATATTCCTTCATTTTTCCACTACTAAAATTTAAAATTTGAAACCTCATGGATACTCATATGGGCTTCCCCAGTGGCTCAGTGGTAAAGAATATGCCTGCAATGCAGAAGACCTGGGTTCAATCCCTGGGTCAAGAAGATTCCCAGGAGGAGGGAATGGCAACCCACTCCAGTATGGGCTATATAGTTCATAGCGTTACAAAGAGTCAAGTATAACTGAGGCAACTTAGCAGGCACGTAAGGATACTCATACACAGTTTTGCCTCCCCTTGTTGGATATATATTATTGTCTTGAAAATCTGTTAATGTTACAAAATAGCATGTAGGTACAATTTATTTATTGCTGTCTCCTGAGAGTTACAAGTAATGCTCTTCAATGATAGCAAAGATTATAATAGTTTATTTACTTTCTTTTGGTGAGAGGGTTGGGCTAGCAGAGCTCCCCTGTACTCTTCTGGGAATCACAAAGTTGAAAGATGAAAAATGGCCATCTTTCTTAAAAGCACAAACTCCTCTCAGCTTCTGTGTAACCTTAGTTCAGACTCCAGCACTTCATGGAATTTAGACAAGAGGCTTTACTCCAGCCTTAACTGCCTGGGTATAAGGCATCAGGAGGAAGCCATTCATTGCTTTCTGATACCTGTAGTTAACCTCAGGCTATGGTAGTTTAAATTTAAAGGCTCCTCTATACTGGGAGAAGGGAATGGCAATCCACTCCAGTATTCCTGCCTGGAGAATCCCCATGGACAGAGGAGTGTGGCAGGGCCACAGTCCATGAGGTCGCAAAGAGTCAGACACAACTGAGCGAATGACACTGACTGACTTAGCATTTGACTCTGAGCACTGCTGGCTCATTCTCCTTCCCCCATTGTCTTGCTACCCTGACAACTTCTGGAAGCTAGAAGAGGAGCGTTAACATCACTCACTGCTGTGTCCTTCCAG
Organism: Oryx dammah; assembly: GCF_014754425.2. Classification (NCBI taxonomy): domain Eukaryota; kingdom Metazoa; phylum Chordata; class Mammalia; order Artiodactyla; family Bovidae; genus Oryx; species Oryx dammah. Next base: position 17,653,544 of record NW_024070196.1, read on the forward strand.
GTTCCCTATGCTGTAAGTCCTTGTAATTGTCCTTTCTCTAACAGGGCAATCTTTTCCGTGAGCCTTCTCCTGTGCCCTATTTGAATTTGACTTCATAAGTGATAAAAGCTGTATTCAGCTTACTGCTTCAGAAGATTCTTTGACTCCACCAGCTCACGCTCACACTTTCTGTAAGGTACCTGTTGGCCATGGACTTTTCTGACCCTTCATTTCATATATACTGAATCCCTCCCAGTGCCTTGCCCTGTAAGAACAGGAAAGATAAAAAACAAGACATTGGGGACTGGTGGTCCAGTGGTTAAGACTTCGCCTTCCCATGCAGGGGGTGTAGGTTCAATCCCTGGTCAGGCAGCTAAGATCCCACATGCCTCGTGGTCAAAAAGCCAAAACATAAAACCAAAACAATATTGTAGCAAACTCAATAAAGGCTTTAAAAATGATCCATGTCCAAAAAACCCTAGAAAACCAAGACATTGGCATTGCTGTCAAGGAGCCTGTGGTCCATAGAAGGGGAGTGTAGTGTGAATGGGCCAGGATACTAGCAGAGGCGGGTGCATGTGGAGTTGAAGGAAAAGTGCACATCCAGGGGAAGAACAAGGGGTCAGTGGCTGCCCTGAAAGGAGTGAGATCTTCGCAGTTCCCAAGGTGAGGGGGCGTTTTGCAGAGCCAACATTTGGAACAGGACAGTTTTCCTGAAGCATTGTGATGAGTGGTTTCCTCGTCATACGTCTATTTTGTTCTCCTGTAGCCTCATGAAATGCTTGGTTGTCATGTGAAAATTAAAACTTGGAAAGAAGGGGTTTGTAAAACAGCCCCACACAGACCTGAACTAGTCTCCTGCCCCTTACTTGGTATCCAACCTTCAATGCCCATGAGAAGGATGAGAAAACACACAGAAAAGCATTTCACGATGTAAAGGGAGCCATACAATGTAAGGGTTTCTGTTTAGGGAAATCAAATCACCTTTTGGGAATATTTTTCACTCCTCCTAAATTCCCTGGTGATTTTAAATCTGAAGAACAGAAATCCTTTGGAAAACGAAGCACAGAACACTATGCAATGCATATAGATATGCCACTCGAGTGATAAATCTAGGACACGTGTTGAAAACCAGGGAGCAAGAGAGAAGGCTTGGTGCTTTTTAAAATTGCTTTAACTGTACACATCCCCAAAGCCGTTTGATTTGGACAGTTTTTTTTCCTCTAACATACACCTTGATAAACTTTTTATTCTGACATTGGTTCATCTCTTTGCATGAAACACTTTTTATCTGGCAGCAGCTTCATTCCCTCAGACCTCCAAAGGTGTCAGACCCCGAGATTTATGATTCACCAGCATGTAGCAGAGAATGAAGTTCACATTCAAATAAGGCGAGAACAGGATTGCTTACCATCTGACACCTGCTCCTACGACACCCCATTCATCCTCTGGCGAGTCTTCTAGAAACCTCAGACATCCAAACAGATCCAGCTCTAGGGGTAAGAGACAGATTTTAAGACACAGAGCAACCCTAGGACCAAGTCTGTTGACTAGGAGTTGAAAGTAGACAGAGGTTGATGATTAAACAAGCTTGATTTCCCTTTCTCCAGGATGAGAGCACATAGATGATTTAGAAACCAGAGGGATGGAACTGAGTCATTTGCAGAGATGTGGATGGACCTAGAGTCTGTCATATAGAGTGAAGTAAGTCAGAAAGAGAAAAACACATATCATATAATTACACAATAATTATGGAAATCTAGAAAAATGGTATTGATGGGCCTATTTGCAGGACAGGAATAGAGACACAGACATAGACAACAGATGTGTGGATGCAGAGAGAAAAGGGGAGGGCGGGATGAATTGGGAAAGTCACACTGACATACGTACGCTGCTGCGGCTGCTGCTGCTGCTGCCAAGTCACGTCAGTCGTGTGCAACTCTGTGTGACCCCACAGACGGCAGCCCACCAGGCTCCCCCGTCCCTGGGATTCTCTAGGCAAGAACACTGGAGTGGGTTGCCATTTCCTTCTCCAATGCAGGAAAGTGAAAAGTGAAAGGGAAGTCGCTCAGTCGTGCCCGACTCTTGGCGACCCCATGGACTGCAGCCCACCAGGCTCCTCCGTCCATGGGATTTTCCAGGCTAGAGTACGGGAGTGGGGTACCACTGACATACGTACTCTACCAGGTGTAAAATAGGTAGCTAGTGGGGCGCTGCCATATAGCACAGAGAACTCAGCTCAGTGCTTTGTGATGACCGAGAAGAGAATTGGGGGGAGGCTCAAGAGGGAAGAGACATATGTATACATATAGCTGATTCAGTTCATAGTACAGCGGAAACTAATGCAACATTGTAAAGCAATTATAGTCCAATGATAAAATTAAATTTAAAAAAGAAAGTAGAGGGAAGCTGAATGGGGGATTAAGAAGGATCAGAGTCAGCCTTAAGAGGAGAATCCAAGGCTCAGATTCTACAACCAGGCTGGGGCCATCACAGAGGAGGTCATCAGCTCCAGCGAAAGTGGCCTGATGTCTGTCATGCTGCTAGAGACGGCTCTAGATGACCTGAGTGCCTGACACCATGCCCTGCAGGAAAGGGCCGGCCTTAATCCTTAAACTGCACTCAGCTCTGAGAGCTAGTCACCCTCAGGACACAGATGCCCTGCACTGGAGACCGTGGCTTTGCTCTCTGCTGTCGCCACCAAACCCACGTCAGCCCCGAGTGGGTCATCTGCAGCCCGGGGTCCTTCATGAACATATCCCTTACCATTCACACTGAACGTTGAGAAATGGTTGTGTGCACTAGTCTGTCATTTAACGTCACTGATTCGGAAGACCCAGAAGGGACCTCAGAGCCCATCAGCTGATGACCATCCCTGGGGCACAGTGGGCACCAACATGGAATGTGGAGGAGAATGTACTGGAACGTCAGCAGAAAGATTGGGTGTGTGGTCCATATTTTGCCATCAATCTGAACCTTGTGGATTTGGGCAAGCCACCAATACCCTCTGGCCCTCAGTTTTCTCACAGGGAACTTAAGAAGCTAAATTCATAGCAAAAGCAGCTGACATTTCTAGAACTTACTGTATACCAGGCACTGAGGTGAATGCTTCATAGACGTCAGCTTTCATTCTCACAGAACCTATGAGGTTATTTTTCTGTTTTCAGGTGAGGACACAGAAGTGATAAGAAACTTACCCAGAGTCTCAGCTGCTAACAGGCAGAGATGGTATTTGAACTGCATCCTACTCCCTTAAGCTTGGGGATACCAAGGTCTCTTCCATCCTCCGACTTTCTGACTGGGGTGTCTAAAGACTTCATTGGTGAGGGAATAAACAGGGAAGGGTTATTACCAGCTTCGCTGCTGCTCTCCAGACATCATTTACCTCCTGAAGAGCCTTTTGTGTTCCTGTCACCCAGCTTTTAAAACTCTGGCCCCTGGAGACCCCCAGACCATATCCGTAATCCTCAAAGCATCCCTCCAGCCTCATTCCCTCATCACACTCAGCAAAAATACCTGCAGGCCCCCAGCTTGCTCCTCTTTCACTCTGTGTATTTGATAATACAAAGACTATATATTCTAGATCTAGAATATATGGGCACCCTCAGCAAGGTTAGTGGGCTTGTTCTTTATCATTTTCAAAGTGAGGAATGCACTGTTATTATAAAGAAAGAAGCAACTATGTCGATGGTACCATTTGAAACTGATTAGTGGGTTAGTGGGCTTCCCTGATAGCTTCCTCAGTTGATAAAGAATCCGCCTGAGATGCAGGAGACCCCAGTTTGATTCCTGGGTTGGGAAGATCTGCTGGAGAAGGGATGGGCTACCCACTCCAGTACTCTTGGGCTTCCCTTGTGGCTCAGCTGGTAAAGAATCTGCCTGTAATGCAGGAGACCTGGGTTCAATCCCTGGGTTGGGGAGATCCCCTGAGAAGGGTAAGGCTACCCACTCCAGTATTCTGGCCTAGAGGTCACAAAGAGTTGGACACAACTGAGTGACCTGCACTTCACTTCAGTGGATTAGCAGCCCGTCCTTTGTCTGTGTGTATGTGTGGAAGCAGAAATAAGAGGGTCCCCAGTGTCTCGGGTGTGTGGGTGCTGGCTGAATGTGGGGCTCATAATGGACTCACCAGATGCTTCTGGTCAGTTCGTTGTCCTAGTTTTTTGGTGTCATCGATTCTTCATCTGTAACACGAGAGGACAGTGATAGCATGTGTACTGTCCACTCCTGTTTACAGGTTATTTTTACCTGTAAAATGTTCATATGTTATGTCTCTCACTCCTCACCTGCAAGGGCGAGTATTTCATAAGTAAGGAAACTGAGGCCTGTAGGGTGTTCGAGACTTGGCCAAGATCATCAACTTATAAGGGCAGAGCCAGGAGGAAAGCGTAACGTGCTCTTTCTGTTTCACAATCAGTCAGTTCAGTTCAGTCACTCAGTCATGTCTGACTTTGTGAGCCCATGGACTGCAGCATGCGAGGCTTCCCTGTTCATCACCAACTCCCAGGGCTTGCTCAAACTCATGTCCATCAAGTTGGTGATACCATCCAACCATCTCATCCCCTGTCGTCCCCTTCTCCTCCTACCTTCAATCTTTCCCAGCATCAGGTCTTTTCCAATAAGTCCATTCTTTCCATCAGGTGCCAAAGTATTGGAGTTTCAGCTTCAGCATCAGTCCTTCTAGTCCTTCCAATATTCAGGACGGATTTCCTCTAGGATGGACTGGTTGGATCTCCTTGCAGTCCAAGGGACTCTGAAGAGTCCTCTCCAACACCACAGTTCAAAAGCATCAATTCTTTGATGCTCAGCTTTTTTTATGGTCCAACTGTCACATCCACACAGGACTACTGGAAAAACCATAGCTTTGACTTTGTCGGCAGAGTAATGTCTCTGCTTTTTACTGTGCTATCTAGGTTGGTCACAGCTTTTCTTCCAAGGAGTAAGCATCTTTTAATTTCATGGCTGCAGTCACCATCTGCAGTGATTTTGGAGCCCCCAAAGATAAAAATCTCTCACTGTTTCTATTGTTTCCCTGTCTATTCGCTATGAAGTGATGGGACTGGATACTGAGTCTATAAGAAAGGCAGAGACAGTGAGCCAGAATGCTTCTCATGCACTTTGAGAAAGGTAAAGTTCTAGAAATGGATCACTACCAGTCCAGAACTGGGAAAAGTGCCTTACAACTAAAGATGTGTGTGTGTGTGTTAGTCACTCAGTTGTGTTTGACTCTTGTGACTTCTTAGACTGTAGCCCACCAGGCTCCTCTGTCCATGGAATTCTCCAGGCAAGAATACTGGAGTGGGTAGCCATTCCCTTCTCTGAGGAAGCTCTAACTAAAGATATACAGCCTCTCTGAATCTTTGTGAATACTAGGAACAAAATTAAGCTATTGATGATGGTTTTACACATCTATAGACCTAGGGTGATTTCTAGATCTTTTACGATTTACTCTGTGACTGTGACATGGACACAAGTTGATTTATAGAGAAGTTTAAAAAATATGAAGCTTCTCCCTAAAACTATTATGCTTTGCAAAGTTTCCATCAGGCTTTGTTCAATAACATAGGGATGATACACTTGATTAAATGATCTTTAGCAGTATAGAACAAGTGTCCCCAAATGTGTTTTCAATAATTCCAAAATCTGGGGACTTCCCTGCTGGTCCAGTGGCTAAAGGTCCTTGCTTCCAATGCAGGGGGCTCAGATTCGATCCCTGGTCAGGGAGCTAGATCCTTGCTGCAACTAAGAGTTTTCATGCCCAGCTAAAGATCCCACATGCCACAGGGAAGATCGAAGATCCCACATGCCACAACTGTGACCCAGCACAGACAAATTAATAAAATAAAATTTCAAAAAGTAATAATTCCAAAATTTGTACCTCCTTTGAACCTGATTTCCATAGGTGGTAAATCTATGAATCTCTTAGAGTGGTTAGTATAGCCTGTGATGTAGCTGGTAGAACCAGGGTAGAGATTGCTATGTTGCCAGCCCCAACTCAAAATTCAAGTTCCAAGGTCATCAGGCTCTTAAGAACCCTTTTCTTTGTTAGAGACCAGGTACAGAATTAGAAAGGTGGTTTTTGCTTCTCTACTTCCCCATCAGTCACCCCTAGCTATTCCACTCAAGGAGTTGAAAGGTCAGTTTCATACAGAAACAACACTTCACCCTCCTTGCATGATCAGCCATTCACAAGTAGCCATTCTTTTAATATGAGAACATTTGTGTACATGCCAACATGATTACAATCTGCAAACCTGACCATAGTTTCCTATTTCTTTTGCAATCTCAAGAGGAGTCCTAAAGTCCTGTACCCCAAATCCACTTTCTGCATAAGGACCTAGGCCAGTCTGCCCACTCAGCTTAGTTTACTTGTTTCTATCAGCTTCATATTGCCCAGAATCAACATGGTTCCTCTGTATGGAAAAAGGGAAAAATGAACTATTTATATGTTGGCTGTCAGCATTTGAGAAGAGAAAAAGCCTGAAGACATTATATATTCTAAAAACAATTTGGTTGCCCTTTCTTGCTCTTTTTCTTCCATATTTCTCCTCAAGCCTTTACAGCCTTGGGCACGGGCAATATAAATCGGATTTTCAGTGTGAAGGGAAGCTGTCCTTCTTTTGAGGAGTCTCAGAAGACCCTGGAGAAGGATGAAGGCAACCAAGTGGCATATTAAGTCTGTGATACCGTACATGCCAGCCAATAGCATACCTAGGCCATAGATAAACAGCACCCCAAAAAGCTGGATTGCCATAACGGTGATGCTCTGTATCTGAGAAGAGGTTGACTTTCTGGTTCTGGTTAGCTGTCAGGGCCCCAACGGGGAGTCTGCAAGATTATAGAGCTATTGATACCTTCATAAAAATTCACCTATAGGACAGTATCTGAAATGGAATTAGACAAAGTTCTGGAATGTAAGACACCCAAAGAGTGAATGTTTAAAAAAAACAAAGAAATTTCATCTAAAACTACTATTATTTCCTACTTTTCTGGAAAGAGGCCCTAAAAACATGAGTAATCTTCTAGGGCCCACCATATTCTAAACATATTTGGTAAAATGTTCTCTTTACTTCCTTTCATCTTGCAAATAGTCCTGTCTCTCTAATCATAAGTGTCTGTGTACAGCAAAAGCTGTTTATTCTCAAACATCCTTTTGGAAGCCAGGAAAATGTTTGACGTTGAGGTTTGCACCAGTGCTAGATGTTGACAGCACAACCTAGCTTATCCTGTGGACTTGTAGAAAACCTTGGACAATTCCATCGAATTTATCATCCAAACCAGGACACTTTTGAAAGTGAAAGGGGTCAGTAGCCAAATGGGTCACCAGGACGATGCTGTAAGTCAGAGATGTTCTGAGCAGATCAGGAAATATCATCATCATAATTTTGCCTAGTGAGGTTAATTGAATGAGCAGAGAGGGCTAAGGCAGTAATAATGACTTGATCTTTTAGGATTTTGTCTTGCTGTTGTTTAAATGTTTAATTTCTTTTATGCAGAATCACCTAGAAGCTTAAATTTCATAAAATACTACTTGCTCTTTTCTTGTTTCTTTTGTTCTGATACAAGCTAAAGATCAACTAGCTACATATTATACAGGGTCTAGAAGAAAAACAAAAACAAACAAATAAAAACACTGAATCTAAATAAATTGGATTTTAGGCAGTCGAGAATTTTAAGCAAACTGAAAAGATAAGGTCCAGAAAACCCTGAGTTCTGTTCATCTGTAAACCTCATAGAAGTCATGGAACACGAGGTTTTTTAATATAGTGAAAATGTCTGTGTCATTTTGTTTCTAGTAAGTATCCTAACCATATTTTCCTTTAAAATGGTTCTCTCTATAACTTCTCTAAATAACAAATACTATTTTAAATGCAAACAATTACAGAAAAATAACTCTACAGAATTTTATATAAAATTTCAAATAAGTGAACTGTACCCCAAATGAACTGTAAAGGGCTGTTTTGATAGGATGGGACACGCGTGGCACATTAAAAGCTGAATGGTTAACTGACAGCGGGTCTCATTTGGATCGGTAACTAATCTGTACGTGATGATTTTACGGCCACCAAGCTCAGTATTTTCAGGACACAAGTGATTTTCAGACTCAAGATTTCAAGCTGTTCTTTCCAATGAGGCTGCTTTTGCCTTCACTGTTTTTCATCCCTGCTGGTTCTCCTTCTTCTGCTTAGATTCGTGGTGTAACCTCTTAATGGGGAGCCTGACACAGTTGTACAGTTTAACCTGCATTATCAGCCACAAGGTCAGACCTCGTCTTATTTTTTTCCCCCTGTGTTTCTTGTAGACACAGAATCTAGACCCTCCTTTCAACCCATTTGCTCTAATTCTTTTCTACAGGAAGTTTCTAGGGACCAATCAGAGCCAAGCGGTTGATATAGTTTTCCTTTTAACCACTTAGGCACTGGTCTGGAGAACTAATGGAATCCTATTACAGAATGACAAGCCTGAGCGTTTGCTCGCCCATACAGAGCGGTCAAATGTGTCTGGCTTTTTCTCTCTGATACCTGTGTTTGCTCATTATTTTTCCCTTTTCCTGTGATCCAGATAGTCATATATGCTGTTAAATAGGTGTCCATTTGGAAAAAGATGGTCTGAATGTAACAGTGCAAGGAACAGTGAGATTTAATGGTGTTTATGTCTATAAGGAAGATTTCCAGAAAAGAACAGTAAGAAGGGATCACGGATATTAAGGAAAAAACAGGGATTCATCCTAGCAGATTGAAAACACAGGCACTTTTCAGTTCAGCTAATTATTCTTAGTTGTTCTTAGTCTCAGCCACAAAAGTGGTCAAAGAATACATTTGGTGTAATTTCATCTCAAAAAAATGTATCCCTTTTCAGATCACTATATCCCTTCTATTAAATTTCCTCTGAAAATTGACTTGCATTTTCCCTATTCATAGAGGAAAATTAGGTCCTATTTCCCACTCAGTTCATAGCTAAAACTTCGACAAAACTTATTCTCATCTCTTCTTCCGTCTGTATTTTTATAACCTATAAGTGAATAGTTCTCCATGAGGAACTTTTTTAATTAATCAAAATTTTATTGTAACACTGTCATTTTTCTTAGCATGGGATTTTTAAGTTATCTCTTATCTTATTGCAAAAATAATTTGCATTTATTATAGAAAATGTTTTTGAAAAAAAAAAGAAAATTAAAATCACTGAAAAATAAAAACGACCCCAAATCACCACTATCCAAATTGCTGGTGTGTTTAGTGGGGATTTTTTTTTTTAATAATTAAAGAGCTGTTTTTGAGGGAAACATTCTACCTGTTTCCACAGTGTATATTTTCAGACATGTGTATCTCCTACATTAATGCTGCTGGATCTATAGAATAATTTTTTTAATGACAGGAATATTTAACCAGAGAATATCTGACATACGCAGCTTCTGCTCAGCTTTAACGGTGCCCTGGTGAGAAGCAGCCATCGATGTGTCATTTCTGTGCACACACACAGACATCCATCCATCATGAATATTTAAAATTCAATCATTAGGTGCAGCAGTGGCGGCATATTTGTTGCAACTGATCAGCCACTAATGGTTTAAAAACTTAGAAATTGGGGGCTGCTTTTGTCAACTGAAGGGGATTATTCCAAGCCACTGAAGCTTCTTGTCAGAATGGAAAAGTGTATTAAAAGAGATGGGATTGCACACCCCAGGGTGGCTAACAATGTATAATTCAGTAAGCACACATGCTTAGGAGCAAACTAGATCAAACGGGTGAAATTGGAGATTCCTGAAACAGTCTCCTGCCCAAATCAAACATACTACCAAACAAACAAACAGATATTCCCAATTCTGTTTCTTCCTGGGTCCCATGCAGACAGGGTTTGCTGCTTACGGGGGTCCTGGGTTTGGTAACCTACGTTTGGCACCCCGCTCATTCATTGCTCCAGATTAACTTTCCTTTTCAAGCGAGCCTTTCACAACAATAGAAGCAGCAGTGTATTCTGTCGTCACAGTTATCAGGTGAAGTCTGTTCTCTGTCATTATTGGGAGCTTGGTGATCAGCAGCGAGGCATGGTTGGAAAGTATTTTTGAAGCTTCTATGTTTTATGCTTAATTTGAACAGTTTGCCAGTATCCTCCATTTGCTAGTGCTAGCTACAGCACTTTTTTTGTTTGTTTCTTAATCATTCTCAACTCTGTAAATCAGATTTAGGAGGCTTTGTAGAGAGGCACAGAAAAGATGTTCCAGCTTCCCTATCACTTCCTGATAACCTGAGCTGTCAGAAGTCCTTGAGAGAGGATGACAGGATCAGGGATGCATGGAAACACGTTTAAAACAAGCATTCTGTAATTCCTGATGACTCTGGCAGCAACCAGGCTTCCAGGTGGCTCAGTGGTTAAAAAAAAAAAAAATCCACTTGCCAATGCAGGAGACATGGGTTTGATCCCTGGGTTGGGAAAATACCCTGGAGAAGGAAATGGCAACCCACTCCAGTATTCTTGCCTGGAGAATCCCATGGACAGAGGAGCCTGGTGGGCTACAGTTCATGGGGTCACAGAGTTGGACATGACTGAGCACGCATGCACGCACGCTGGCAACAGCCACCTAAAAAGGTTTTTATGATTTGCTCCATAGATTGAATCAGTGAGTGATCTTGTTCTTTCCACGCTGTCCTCAGCCCCTAGTTTAACACACTCCCCTAGACCAACCGTGATCTGTACTAACCCAGCAGGAAAGGACAATATGTGTGTGTGTTGTTTTTAATGTTGTAATTTTAAACAACCTGAGTAATGGAGAAAGACTGAGAAAGGGAAGGGAGAGGGAAGTTCCATTACCCTTTAGCTGGCCTGCCTAGATTCAGAAAATCCTGAGTGTGAACTGTGAAAAATCTCATTGAATGATGTGAGAAAAAGCAGATCCATCCAGTCTCATGATGTTGTTTTGGGTCCTCCTGCCCCACTGCTTTTCCAGAGCTGTGACATGGATTGGTATCTTTTCAGGGAAACCACACAATTTTTCAGCAAAATATCAAAATGAATCACCTTGACTTTCTAAATTATAGGATATCCGGAGAAAGCTACACAAAAGGTATTTTTAAGTACAGGGGAGAAGCAAAAATGTTTAAAAATGGAGCTGCTTTAAGGCCTGTGACTCTATAGAGAAAGGCTCTGTCTGCCACCAACAGTCATCAACTAGTAACTTTTAAAATACATCTTGGAATATAAAATAATACTTAAACTATTATTCAAAGATCATTTACTTCTTAAACTCTTCCCCTCATAGACAGAAATGCTTAGTTTGGTGAGGGAATCTGACTAGTCAAATAAAAATAAGGTGCAGTGCTAGCTGGTTATAATCTGTAGCTTAGTCAACAAGGCTCCTGGCAGCCTGCAAGAAGGGAAATTAAGGCACAAAATAATCTGAGGAAGACTGCATAAAAATTGAGCCACAAAGTTGGGGAGAAAGCAGTCTAGCACCTAATGTTTTTGTCCCTGTCAAGCTGTCACCAATAACTTTAAGAAAGTCTGCTTGGGTCATTTCACACTCTGAATTCTCTGTTTATATGGATGTTAAGATTTCCTCTTACTCCTAAAAATATATTCTAGGACCTAAGATTCAAGATCAACATTACCCTGATACACCTTACTCTGACTCAAGATTTATTTAACCAACTGTAATTTTACTACTGCCCAGATTCAATCTGTTCAGCAAATAAAAATCACTTTGAAAATGACCTACGTATCTATTTATCCAGTTTGTATTTTAGAATTATAATGGTGGGCATAGGAGATGGTGGTGCCAATGAAACTATTATATACCGCTTGCCATAGATTTATAAATGGTCCTACAAAGGAGAAGATAGGAAATCACAAAGGCCTTCATTCAGATAAGCATCTGTTTCAAATCCAAACACACTGAGTTAAGTAAAATTGCATTCAAAGTAGCTTCCTGCTTTGTTTTGGTCTCAAGCCAGTCTAATTCCTGGTATCACTTACTGTGTGAGATCTTGGCATAGTCATGAAGAGGGTATGGATGTGAACTGAAATTTTCTGACATCTCTGTGTTCAGAAATGGACTTGCCATGCCACAAAAATGTGATTTATTTGCTCTTACTTCGTTTTTCTAACTTCAGTTCCTACCTCTGTATTTCTGCCAATTTGATCTCATTCAGACACCCTGACCTTGGATAAAGACATTCAAGCTTGGGGAGAGGGATAAAATTAGGAGTTTGAGATTAACATAGGCACACTGCTACATATAAAATAGATTAACAGTGCAGACCTACTGTATAGCACAGGGAACTATAATCAGTAATTTATAATAACCTATAAGGGGAAAAGCCCGATATATCTGAGTCACTCTGCTATACATGTGAAACGAACACAACATTGTAAATCAAGTATACGTCAAAAAAAAGACACCCATTCTTAATTTATGCCTTTTCCCATTTCTGTGTTGACACACCCTCTCCACATTCTCTGTCTCATACAGACATATGTACAATTCCTACTAACTTTCTATCACCCTCCCTGCGTCTCTCTTTCCATCTTCTTCTCTTTTTTACTTTTTATTGGAATATAGCTGATTTACAGTGTTGTGTTCATTTTAAGTGTACAGCAAAGTGATTCAACCACACATATAAATATATTCACTTTTTAAAACTCTTTTCTTATATAGGTCATCACAGAATATTGAGTAGAATTCCCTGTGCTATACAGCAGGTCCTGGTTGGTTATTTGTCTTATATATTGTAGTGTATGTAAGTTCATCCCAAGCTTCTGATATATCCTTCTCCCCCACTGCCATCTTTGCCTTTTGGTAACCATAAGTTGGTTTTCAGTATCCGTAAGTCTGTTTCTGTTTTGTAAATAAGTTTGTTTGTATCTTTTTAAAAATTATGTTCCACATATAAGTGATGTCATGATATTTGTCTGACTTACTTCATAGTATGATCATCTCTAGGTCCATCTATGTTGGTATAAATGGCAGTATTTCATTCTTCTTTATGGCTGAGTAGTATCCCATTATATGTATATATACACCGTATCTTCTTTTCCCATTCCTTTGCCAATGGACATTTAGGTTGCTTCCATGTTTTAGCTATTGTAAATAGTGCTGCAGTGAACACGGAGGTGCATGAATCCTTTTGGATTATGGCTTTCTCCAGATATAGGCCCAGGAGTGAGATTCTGGATCATATTGTAGTTCTATTTTAAGTTTTTAAAGGAACCTCCATTCTGTTCTCTATAGTGGTTATACCAGTTTACATTCTACCAGCAGTGTAGACAGAGAAGGCAACGGCACCCCACTCCAGTACTCTTGCCTGGAAAATCCCATGGATGGAGGAGCCTGGTAGGCTGCAGTCCATGGGGTCGCTAGGAGTCGGACATGACTGAGCGACTTCCCTTTCACTTTTCACTTTCATGCATTGGAGAAGGAAATGGCAACCCACTCCAGTGTTCTTGCCTGGAGAATCCCAGGGATGTGGGAGCCTGGTGGGCTGCCGTCCATGGGGTCACACAGAGTCGGACACGACTGACGTGACTTAGCAGCAGCAGCAGTGTAGAAGAGTTCCCTTCTTTCCACACCCTCTCCAGCATTTACTGTATGTAGATTTTTTTAGTGATGGCCATTCTGATCCATGTGACATGATACCTCATTTTAGCTTTGATTTGCATTCCTCTGGTAATCAGTGCTGAACATATTTTCACGTGCTTCTTAGTCATCTATATGTCCTCTTTGGGAAAATGTCTCCTTAGATATTCTGCCCACTTTTTTGATTGGGTTGTTTGTTTTTTTGACATAAAGCTACACAAGCTGTTTGTATATTTTGGAGATGAATCCCTTGTCTGTTGCTTCATTTGCAAATATTGTCTCCCATTCTGTGGCTTGTCTTTTCATTTTCTTGATGGTTTCCTTTGCTGTGTAGAAGCTTTTAAGTTTAACTAGGTCCCATTTGATTATTTTTGTTTTTATTTTCATTACTCTAGGAGGTGGGTCAAAAATAATCTGCCATCATCTTCTTTGCTGTGTCCTCTCCATTGGACATTGTACCACTTCTGATTCCTCCCAACATTCTCTCTCCTTGATATCTGACCTCAGGATTCAATTCTGAGAGCCATTAGGCATTAGTGACTATTTGACTGAAAAATCAACACCCATTATCTCTTAAGGAAAAGAGACCCCTCCAGGAGAAAAAGCTGGCAAAAACCACACTGACTATAAAAAAAGGAAAGGAGGGTAAATAGTGTGAGCCAAATTCCGACTAAACCACTGATGGGCTTTGGCCTCTGCACAGTGGTTCTCCGCCTCTCCGCTTGCCAAGTCCCCAGTCTGTGCTGCCTTGCTTTCTAGCCTGACTCTATGTCATTCCACTACTGGTGTCCTGCACAGTTGGGCTGTTTTCTCATAGTTCCTCTTTCACACGCACACTGCCAATGCCAGCCCCTCAACAACATGTGAAGCAAGGCTGTGGCTGAATGATGGGTAGGGAGGTACTGTCTATAATGGAGAAATGGCGATTTCACAAGGCACCAAGAAGATGCTTAATAGCAATACAAAGGCTCTGAGCTCTGGGGAGTGGCTCAGCGATAAAGAATCTGCCTGCCAATGCAAGAGACGTGGGTTCAATCCCTGGGTCAGGAAGATCCCCTGAAGAAGGAAATGGCCACCTGCTCCTGGCAGGCCACAGTCTTTGGGGTTGCAAAGAGTTGGTCACAACTTAGCAACTAAACAACAACAAGCTGCTCTGATAGCCTAATTGTCACAACCAATTTCAAATGTGCTGGCAGTGATTCTGAAACCTGCTAGAAAAGGTAGCGAATCTTAAGAGATTGAAGAGTTTAGTAATGATCTACTCTCTTTGCCAAGGACTGTGCCCAGCCTGATATTGTGTGCCCCATATCATATCTGTGCCTAATGAACAAGATAAAGACACCAGAATGTCACTAACATCTAAACGGTGGTAACTAATTGATTTTAATCTTAGTTCAACAGTGTGACTGGAAGGATGTTTCAATTACTATCACCATATGGGACACTAAGTGTCTGATGAGTAAGGATGGCCCTGTTCTTCATTCTTTCAAGCAACCACTCATTATTCTGTAAGTTGTCTCAGTTGATGAAATTGTGCCCCAGTGGACTCAAATGGTACACACAGATGCTTGAAGATGGTTGTTAGCTTACAGTCAGGGAGCAGCAGAAGGTTTTGGAACAAGCTGGGTCCTACGTAAGTGGTTCCTCCTCGAGCCAGCAGTATAGCAGCTGCAGACTCCCACTCTTACCCCACCTCACATATTAGTTGCGAATTTGATAAATGCCATTCTGAAGAGCAATTGATTTATTAGTTAGCTGATTCAGAATGTTCTTAGGACTCATTTGGGATATGGAGCCATTATAATTTTAAAATGTCAGTGCCGTGCAATAGAAGACGAAAATGGCTCCTCCCAGGGGCCCTATGGGCACAGCTTTTCCTTGGATGGGTGGGGTTTTCACCCTTGCCATGTTGCTGCTCACTGTAGGCAGGCATCATCAGGCCTCTCAGTGAGGTCTCCAGAAATGGGGGAAATTCTCACCATGAACAGTTGAGATTAGGACTAGGAGAGGACCAGACCAAGCAGGATAGTTCTGTCTCTTAAACTGGGGAGAGTAGCCATTTCATTAGAAAATACAGATAAATCAAGGTACTTGAGAAGTGACTTCTAGAAAAGCCCAAGCTGTATATAATGTGTGCATGCATGCTGAGTCACTTTAGGCATGTCCAACTCTTTGCAACCCCATGGACTGCCAGCCTCCTCTGTCCATGGAATTCTCCAGACAAGAATACTGGAATGGGTTGCCATGCCCTCCTTCTTCCTGACCCAGGGATCCAACCTGCCTCTCTTATGTCTCCTGCATTGGCAGGCAGGCTCTTTACCACTGGTGCCACCTGGGAAGCCTGTATATAATTACTTATATCTATGAATGTGTACTTGGTTGCTGACAGTCATTTCCAACTCTTTGTGACCCCATGGACTACAGCCTGTGAGGCTCCTCTGTCCATGGGGATTCTGCAGGCAAGAATACTGTAGCAGGTTGCCATGCCCTCCTCATATCTATGAATAGGAAGTCCATAAATTTCTTTCCAACAAAAGACTTGATGAGCTGAGAAGGTAAAAAATATGGGCTAGATTAAATTATCATGAATGTTAACTCACAGGTTTTTATTTTTGCATTGTCTTTAAACATGCGTAATTAAGACTTGACAGTAAATTGGCATTTTAGTTCTTAGTGTTTGAAACATTCTGCTTTCCCTGTACTGGGAACTGGGTAGTAAATCTAAAATTGCAATGTATCGAGTTATTGTCTGGTCTGGTTTTAAATGTGACCCATGTGATCCAGAAAGGTGATGTGTCCTAGTAACATACTCACCTTTGGGCAAAAGAGAGGCCTGTTCTTTCTGTTGAATGCTAAGTTCTACAATAGACTGAGGAGTTGGGCTGGATTCCCAGAGCCCCATTATCAAGTGGATACACATAGAGTTTCAGGGAAGATCAGATGTCATAAGTTATAACTTTATTCTTCCCTTTTCTTTAGAGGGAGAGGAGTTGAAAAACCCATCTTCGGCTAACAAAAGGAGCCATGTTTGTTTTCCTTGTTACTGTCTTAAAGCTTTGTTGGTGGAACTGGGCCACAGACACACAGGAAGCTTCCTAAAGGCCTCTGTGGCTTTCAGAAGTAATTCAATAACTCCCCAAATCAGATCACCTGGCCTCTTGCACACGGGTTCAGTGCCCAAAATGACCTTGAGGAGCTTGGAGTGAGATGAGACTCGTCTCACTCCAAAGTCGGATGGATCAAATTGTGAATCAGCCCTTTTGGTTGTTCAGTTGCTCATTCATGTCTGACTGTTGGTGACCCCAGGGACTGCAGCATGCCAGGCTTCCCTGTCCTTCACCATCTCCTGGAGCTTGCTCAAACTCACGTCCATTGAGTCGGTGATGCCATCCAACCATTTCATCCTCTGTCGTCCCCTTCTCCTCCTGCCTTCAGCCTTTCCTAGCAGCAGGTTCTTTTCTAGTGAGTTGGCTCTTCACATCAGGTGGCCAAAGTATTGGAGCTTCAACTTCAGCATCAGTCCTTCCAATGAATATCAGGGTTGATTTCCTTTAGGATGGACTGGTTTTGATCTCCTTGCTGTCCAAGGAACTCTCAAGACTAGGCGAGTGATTTTGAGCAAGTTGATTCATCTCCTTCAGCCTCAGTTTCCTCAGGGGTGGGTGTGTGTCTGCAGGTCCCTGTGTGAGTGTGTCTCGAAGTCCTGCCGCCTAGGATGGTGGAAGTGACTCAACTAGAAAATATATCTGAAAATAACTGACACATAGTGGGTGCTCAGTAAACGCCAGTTCTCTTCCTTTTTTCGGACGCATGACACAGTCACTGACCTCATCTCTCCTTTAGTTTCCTTGTATTTGAAATGAGGGATGACCTTGTCAACATGTTTATCTGTTTACAGTTCTTCTATTGTAAAGCAACTACCTGAGCATCGGGAAACGAGCCCTCTCTTCTTTTCAGCTCCCCTTCCTTATTTGACATCTTTCAAACCTCTCGGCTTTCTTAAAGGAGAACTTCGCCCCGAGTCCGGACCCAGGACACGGGCAGGGCTACACCTGCTGAGTGTGGGTGCGTCCTGGCCGCTGAGGTTGGAATTCCCCCAGCCTCCCTGGGGACTCCTGTCTGCAGGTACTGCCCCCAGCCTGCAGTGAACCCGGGACCTTTTATTGATCTTGTGTGCCTCTGGCTCCACTGTGATACCAGGAAGAATGGAGGTTGCTGGCCCTGGACTTAGTCCTGGACAAATAAATGTGTTTGTTAGAGCCCTTTCCTGACATTGGTTGTCTCAAGCCCAGGTGGCATTGTGGAGGGTAATTAGTTCTCCTTATTGAAGGGAACATCAGGAGCTCCGGACTGCTTACCATGGACGCATGCAAAAAGAGTCTGTGAATGCAGCTGTTACACGCCCTTTCATCATGCTAATGGGTCCCCGCAAGAAATTTGACTTCCTATTCCTGGCACCAAGCAACCGCTATCAAACAAAGCATTGTTTCTTCTCACCGTTGATAAGTGTGACTTGTGGAGGCCGGCGATAGCATGCTCATTTTTATCTGCTAAGTGCACAGCACTTGTAAAAAACCCACGGTGGCCTTGTTACCACTTGACATGACACTAGGTTTAGCTGTTTACATTGACACACTGCCGCACCCTTTTAGAGCTGCAGCCGGGGGTCAGATTCATTAGCGAGCGTCAGCGCCCATAGGGAGGCAGCCTGCAGTAAGGACTCTCTTTGCTCCTCTGTAGGGAGTAGCAAAGCTGGGAGACTATGTCTTGGAATGAGTGGCTTTTCATTCTTTGTTCTGACTGTTCGAGAACCCCTGTTTATTCCCCGAGCAGCCACGGAGAAGAGGAGAGAGAAAGAAAGGTCTGGGACTGGCATCCACCCCTCAGTGATGAAGGAAAGGGATGCTGGGACCTGCCGTGTGTTGCTTTTCTCTTTGCTAACCGCACGTCTTTTTGTTGCCCAGGAGAACTGCAGAGAGGGAGTAAGATGCACGTGTCTTTCTTGCCACAACAAACAAGGCTGAAAAGCGGTGGTAAATGGAGCGGAACTTTATCCTTCATCCTCTGTCCCCTCCTTTTTCCTCTCAGTTTTATGAACATCCCCTGGACAAATTTGGGGACCAGACTGCCTTTGTAATCCCTGAAGCCACCAATTTTTTTGCTCCTAGTCTTGTTATTCCTTTGAACATACAAGAAATGGAGGGGTGTATTCTAGAATCCTTGGTTTATTTTGCAATCCCTGTGAGCAGACAAGTTGCTGATGACCTAGAATAGCTAGAGTGCCCGTTGCATCACGAGCTGAAGAGCAGGCCTTCGCTCTCGCCGCCCCACATAACTCTCATCCAGGTCACGCGCAGGAGGCTGCGGCATGACCGACGAGACGCCGCTTCACAGCGCCGTCAGAGTGTTGTGTGAGACCGTGCTGCCTGCAAAGGGCAGGCAGACCAGAGCAACTGCCCTCTGTGAGTTCAGGGACCTCTGGCGTTACTGCACGGAGCAAACAGATGTAATGCCCTGTCACAGCTTCTTTGTTTGACAGGCAGCAGAAATGCCTTTCTACCTCCACCTTTCCGGAAGGATGTAAGGATAATTAATGCATTTCCTGGGGTTAAATAATACACCCATTTAAAAAAGCAACTGCCGTACCATTCTGCCCTGGCCTTCAGAGGCTGGCTCACCACATTTGTCAAGAATATTCCTTGCCAGGCCTTTTCTTCTAGCCGCTGCTGCTAACACCGCACAGTGGATTCTTCTGTCTGAATGATTCTTAGGTCTCACCAGGAGATATTTGGGCATTTTCCTAAAGTGTGTCTTATGATGTCATAATGCCCCTGAGTCCTGAGGTTCTGAGGGATGGTATCAGGATGTGGCATGGCTTTCTCTGTTTAAGCATCCTGATATCCAGTCTGCAAGTCCATTATCAATCTGTTCAGAACTCACCAGCTGCCCTGGGGAGTGATCCCATCCCATGAACTGTATTTATATCTGCACCTTCTTTTCCCATATGCCTAGTACACAGTCACTAAGGCAGGATCCCGGGGGTCTTGGCGCCATTCAGTGGCTTAGCATGGTTTGCATGTCATTGCTATTTGCATCTCAGGTCCTGGGATGCTGCCAAGGACTTGCATGCACAGGAGGAGAGAGGTGTTCATGGTGGCGTAAGAACTTTTACACAAGATGCCTTTCCATATTTGGTGGCGGGGGGCAGCTTTTGATACCTACCTGTTCACCTGTATTGACTCAGAGTAAGTCCTGTGCTCTGCTGGGGGACTTGGTGTTGGGTCACAAAAGCAGGGGGAGTTGACTTCGGGTACCATGTCCACCCCCTGCCCCCAAGGGCAGCAGCCCCCACCCGCAGCTCCCCCTGGCCCCTCCCCTTCCTCTCCACCATCTCCTGTCTCCTTGCGGGTCATTTATAATCAGCAGTCATGGTGTACAGGCCTCATTAGCGATATAGCCATTCCTTCAGTGCTTCAGAAATAATCATTTAGAAAAAAATGCACGGTTTCCTTCCCTTGAGAGCCCATGAGTGATGAATTTATTTCAGTTTGGCTGGCTTGGCTGTCTTGCTCAGCCTTATTTCCATATTTATTTCAACAAACAATGTAGGGCGGGAATGAGGAAACGCATGCTGGGTGTACACACGCACTGTATCTCTGCTCCCAAACGCTGTTCCTCTTGAGGGAGGTGTAAAAGGCACGTCAACAGAAGTACCCTCCTTTTTAAAAAAAAAGAATAAGAGCTGTTGGCCAGGCTGGGACACCAGGTAGCAGAAGATGAGCTAGTTCATCCTGGTTTATATTTGAAAAAATGTGGGTAATGTGTCAGAAGCAATTGATTCTTGGTCTCCATCCTAGTAAAGCCAGTGTCCCGGGAGTGCTAAAGCCCTTGACCCCTTGTTCTTATAGGGTCTGATTTCTGTGACAGTGGACAGCAGTGAACTTTGGATGCCGACTGAGCATCAGATGCCTAGGTCCCCAGGAGGAGTGGAGAGGGGTGTGTGTGGGGATTGCAGGTTGCTCTGACGAGGAGCGATGCCAGCACGTTCTTGATGGCAAATGGTGTCTCAAGCCAGATTTGCAGATGTGCAAGCCACCTGGCTTCCAGAAATCCGCGCCCTGTGAACTTTTTTCCAATGTATTGAGAAAGTGGCTCAGGCTTGCACTTATCCCACCTGAATGTTTTCGGGTGAGTGTTTTCACGTGACCTCAGCCACAGGTCAGGAACGAAGAGCTCAGAAATCTGTTGAGAGCTTCGTCACTGACACTGTGCCAAGTGCCAGACAGGCACCCGTACCATCGCTAACCTCACCATTACTGCTGAGGAAGAGATGCTTGATTCTTGATTCTACAGAGATGCTTTAAAAGTGGCAGTTAGTGGATAATAATAATAATGGGTTTTCTGTTCCAGGGTGAAAAAGCCTGGAATGTGCAAAACCTTGTCTTATCCTAAGCATAACGTAATGCCATTTTCCTACAGTAAATTTCCACAATTCACCCATTTTACAAGAGAAAGAATGGAAAAAGCAAATGAGTAAAGACCCAAGAATAAAAAATTTTGATTCAGGGACCTCAACAGCAATACTTTCAGAGTTTCCTTTTCTTAGAAAGGCATTTTACTAAGCTTACAATTCCTTTTTCTAAGAATGACATCTTGACTTCCCCAGTCTAGTTCAGTGGACAAAGCAGGAATCCTCAGGGGTGAAGAAAAGGATGAAATTAGATAATATCTAAATGATACTCTATCCTCCCCCAAATTAGACTTCAAATGATACTAGACAGGAGGAAGTATCTATAGGGTAGGTAAATATCTGTAAGGTAAGGAAATACTGCTGAAATGCAGTTGTTGTTGTTTCAGGAACAATCCCAAAAAGAAAGTTTAAAATCTAGTGCCTGGTTGAAAATTAATAGAAGAGTCACATACATGCTAATATTACTGTTAAGAGTAGCCTTGGAACCAAAAGAAGATATCCTTTATTAACAGAGGAGGTTGGGTAGAATGGCATGTATATTGCAGCCTCCATCCAGCACCTTGTATGATCCCAGTAATTACAGCCTAGGAAAATGCATTCCAGACTAGTCTCTGCTGATTCAGACATTCCCTTACTGGGAGTATAATCTAGTATGGCAGATCTCTCCACCAGCTTATCTTCCCTCCTTTTCATCTCATGCACACAGTACAGCATGATTTTTATTTATTCAGTCAGAATAGTTTTACTATCCTTACAATGAAATGAAATAATTGTTGGAGTATTTATATAATTAAGTCTTCCCTGGTGGCTCTGAGGTTAAAGCATCTGCCTGCAATGCAGGAGACCTGGGTTCGATCCCTGGGTCGGGAAGATCCCCTGGAGAAGGAAATGGCAACCCGCTACAGTCTTCTTGCCTAATTAATATAATACATATTGGGGCTTCCCAGGTGGCACTAGTGGTGAAGAACCTGCCTGCCTATGCAGGAGACTTAAAAGACATGGGTTCAATCCCTGGGTCAGGAAGATCCCCTGGAGGAGGGCATGGCAACCCACTCCAGTATTCTTGCCTGGAGAATCCCATGGACAGAGAAACCTGGTGGGCTACATAGGGTTGCAAAGAGTCAGACACAACTCACGTGACTTAGCATCAGTAATAGCATAATATATGTAACTATTCTATCATATAATGTATTATTTAAAAAATAGTGGGAAAAGTACCTTCTCTTACCCTATTTGAGAGACCTAAACTGGCTCTTTTGGGAAAAGAGATGGTATTGAGGTTGGTATTGGGGTTGGTAACTCTAGCAAATTAAACGTGGTCTGTAAGCATGCCATACCTTCTTGGAAAAATAGTTGAATCATAGTAAAAACAGTATTGTTTTATAAGTGGGAATAATGATGTGTTCTGCCAAGAATACAGTCACCAATGTTCTTCGGCATTCCTTAGTCTTTGCAGCTGAGAAGGGCCTTTTGCCATGCTATCAAAGGAGTGCTCCGGCACTTTGCTAACCCTCTGAGGAACTGTGGTATTCCATTTCTAACTTATAATCTGACCACCTCTAAACCTGGCAGTAAGACAGCAGAAGTTGATAATTGAATGAAGTTGATCATCCATATTGTTTTGCATTGGAAGTAGTTCTCATAACAACCCTCCAAGGGTACTTCCTGTCACCAACCGAACTCCTGCTCATGGAATCTTCTGCTGTAGAGGTCTGTGGTTTTTATTGTATTGCTTGATTTTTCTCAACTGCCCTTTCTAGATTCTTCTCTAAAGTACTGATGAGTTGGCAGATGGTAGGTATGTAAAGCAGACAGGTTGATTGAGTGGCTAAAATGTAGATGTTTGTCTGGTCTCTATAACACTTTCCTCCTCCTATTTGTATTTATCTGGTTATGTGTGTACTATTTTGGTACATTTTATAATTCAATCTTTGTATAGAAATGACTATGGAAGTACAGAGCCAGAAGGATGAGTCTTACACCTTCTTACACCTTTTTACTGGCATTTCAGGCCTAGGGAGCCCAGGGTCACATGAGTCACCACCTTCACTGTCTTCCCTGATAAGGTTCATCTGCACCCTCTGGTGTGGCCCCCAGACACCCTTACTTGGGGCTCCCTTGGGACAGGGGAGCCTGGTGGGCTGCCATCTATGGGGTCACACAGAGTCGGACACAATTGAAGTGACTTAGCAGTACCTTTAAGGATGAGCATAAAAACATACTCCTGACTGTCAGTTCCCTGAGTCATAAAGTCATTCTCTTTTCTTACATAAGTGGAATTTCACTTCTAATTTTGCATTTAGATTTGCTTCTTTTGAATCACAATAGGTTCCATCCCTCTTCGTGGAAATGATATTGGACTCTTCTGTTATTGTATGAAGGAAAAGAAGGTCTTCTTTGGAAAAGATATCTTAAAATTTGGGTGAAAAGCATCAAGATGTGATAGACAAGGCTTCCACTGAGAATTAAGAGGGTTGGATTCAAGTCCAGGAGCTGACATGACTCAGTCACTCATTTTCCCTTAGTGACTACAGGTCATTGAGTGAAAATGGGGAGAGTTCCCACTGCTAAAATGGGGAGGTCGAATTAGATCACTTCTAGCCTCAGTTCAGCCTTTAAACTATTTTCTAGTCTGTGAACATTTATTAAATAATATTATTCTGGGTATCTATATGTTAATACCCACTGCTGGATAGACTTGTAAACCCAACCACAGGCTTTCTGGTTCATGGAAACCTATGGGCTCAGACACTGCAAAGAATATGGCAAGAACTAAAATGAAATCAGTGTTAGGACACCTCAAATGATAAATGAAAGTTCAACTCACACATCTTAAGTGGTCAGCAATGTTCACGGAACACTTTGAATTTGCAGCGTAATATCAGGTGTCCTGGGGCATAAGCCAAAACTCGTTCACTGTCAACACGGGACAGAGCTACACCTGTGCCCACAACCAAGGGTGCTGTGCACACTGGAGACACAGGCCATCTGTGATCTGGGACAAAGGGGTGACCCCTGTCCTTTAGCGTCCCCTCTTTATGAAAACATTTACTTTAGTTTAACTTTGATCAATCCAAATCACTATGTGAGAACACGTAGCAGAAGGGAGATACCCTTGTCTTATCCCCGGTCCTTGTAACTGGGATTTTTGCTAGAGCCGATTGCTTCTTCGTCTTCTTCACTGCTTCTTCATCTTCTTCTTCATTGCTTCTTCATACTGGAAACGTATTGGTGGAAAGTGAGTAAAAGGCCAGGACCCCTTTACAATCACTTTTCCCTCGAGAACTGAACATTATTCACTTCTTGGGGTTAGCATAAAATCGGGGCGTTTCATGTTTCACACCCACTCTCTACCTAGTCTTAACTCCCCTCCCGTTAGCCCCAGGAAGGGATGGTCACCCTTTTACCATCTCTGTAGACAATCCAGAGTTGAGATTACTTTGACTCAAAATTAGTAAAATTCCCAGAGCAGTTCTATGCAGTGCTTCATGTCCAAGAAATTCTCCTTTATTCCACCTTTCCCTGACACTAGCCCAACTATTACTGCACAGAGGTGAGGGTGGAGGGTGGTAACTTTAGAGCTCTGCTGCTCTCCAGAAAGCTAGCAACATCCACTTGACTTTGGACCTTGTTAGAAATGCAGGAGTTCAGGACATACTGAATGACTCTGCAGTTTACCACAGTTTCAGTGACTGCTGTGCATGTCCAAGCTTGAAAAGCACTGTTTTAATTACAGATGGCACGCGGGAAACCCCAGGCCTTGTGGAGGGGTGGCAGTTGGGATTTTCAAGGCTGCTACTTCTAGTGGTAACAGCAAGCAGAGGCTATGGGGTAACCCTCCCTCCAGAGAACTAACTACCAGCTCTTTCAAGCTGGTGATGGTGATCTACAGAAGATAGTAGCGTTCCAAAGGGAAGAAAGATCGATGTTTAACCACACTAGATAGCCTTAAATATAGATTCCCCCAGAAGTGTGTAAATCCTCTACAGAAAACTTTTGTGTGAGAATGAAGGTAAGTTTCCCATGAAAACCCACAGTGGGTTGAAGTCTGATTCCAAAATGGTAGTGTGCTATATTTTCCATTTGTTTCCCTTGTACCTGTCACCAAGTTACCCAAGTGATTTTGGATCTTTGCTAGGATAGTTTTTATGCCAACTGAAAGCATGAGGGACCATCTTTAATTTTTTTCCCCCAGCTTCTTTCACTGATTTTTTTTTTTTTCCTCTTAAAAATCCTCGCTGTAGCTTTCTTCCCACTCTTCAGGAAACCCACCCCACACACAGTCTGTCAAAGAGGCTCCACTCTCAGGCGGCGTCCCTGAGTGAGCAAGGATACAGCTATTCACTTTTCTAAAAAGCTTCCAGGAGAACTCCCAGCCCCCACTCCATCAGCAGCTTTACCCTGCTTCCAACCAGCTGCGTCTCTTTACAAGCCCCTGGGGACTCAAGCAAATGGGCAAGTCGGTTTGTCCCCATGCCACAGCCCAGGGTGACGGAGGACTGTCCCCACCAGCCCCAGGCACGGTGGTCCTTGAACAGGAAGAAAAAGCAACAGCTGCGCAAACAGACTCGTCCCTCAAACCTGCAGCATCAGAACACCCTCTTTCTGCTCCTTGTCTTTC
The DNA here is from genome assembly GCF_014754425.2 of Oryx dammah. Lineage (NCBI taxonomy): Eukaryota > Metazoa > Chordata > Mammalia > Artiodactyla > Bovidae > Oryx > Oryx dammah. Next base: position 17,679,185 of record NW_024070196.1, read on the forward strand.
CACCACCATCGTCTTGCCAGTGAACCTTATTTCTTGGGCTTTCTCCCATCTTTTCTCTTTCCCCTTGCCCGCTTGCCTTGCCTCCCACTCCAGCCTCCACGCCCTGCTCTCCATTCCCCAAATCGAACATGTACAGATTTTACGGTTCACTGGAGAATAAGTGGCTGTCATTTCACAGACGGGCCAGGATGTAATTAGCCACAATGCATTGGAGTAATGGAACAGATGTCTCTTTGTAAACTGAGTTTGCTGCCGAGCGCCGCGTGTGTGTGACCTACCGACTGCTCCAGGCGATTCCTCGCGGCTCCCCTCCCCCTGGCCTTCTCTGCCTTCCTCCAGCCCCTCTCTGGCTCTCTGAGCCAGAGGCTGGGCTGACTTCACCGTTTGTGTCTTGACTGTTGTTGTTGTTGTTTTTCCCCCTCTTTTGCGGTCCTGGCATATTTCTGTGGCTGAAAAGCTGCGGGTGACATGAAGAAGAGTGAGTGCGCTGAACCTACATTTCTTGATGGAGTCACTGAGAAGGGAAAAGGTGATACCCCTCTTATGAGATAATTGGCAGTTTCAAGTTGCACTTATTACTGGATGATAATACACCAGCAAAATCATAAATGACTGTTATACTCTCTGGCCTGTTGTTTTTTCTTAACTAGAAATCAAGGAGATGCGTCTCCTCTCTTCTGAGGTTATTATTTAAAATTTAAGAGGAAGAACCCATGCTGGTCACACAAGGATGATGCATCCAAATATCAGACACTTAAGCTTACTGCCTCGTAACCTCGAAGATCATTCGTTTACACAGACTTTAATCACGTGGGCCTCTGCTTTTCTATGGGTTTCACTTTAATCTGAAGGTCTTCTCTTTTAATATATATATATTTTTTAGTAATAACTTTTGCACATCCTTCCTTTTGAGGCTGTACGTTTCATTAAAAATGTGCCAGGCAAAATTCCTGCTGTATTTACTGTCTCTTCTCTTTCCAGGGGGGGTTAAAGATACAGAGAGTAACTACACCAACTCCTCCCTCAAACTTCCTACACATTTGGAGAAAAACAATTCTAATTAATATATGTGGGGACATCAACTCCCTGGGATGGTGCTGGCCTTTGTTCCTCAGGATATCATATTCGGTTTGATTGATTTTTTTTGTCTCCTGGCCACACACATGCTCAGAATGTTGGCTTTGGCCATCCACGGGAGAAGGTGATCCTGGGCTTGAGTCTGAGGCTATTCTCCAGTGTGTGCATGTATTTGGTCCCTTTGTCGGGTGAGAAATGCTCTTCTGACTGTCTCCTTGGTCCCTGGGATCAGGAAGGCCACAGCCTCTTGGTGGGTGATAGGAGTTACTATATAGCATATCTGTAGCATGTGCTTAGTCACTCAGTCGTGTCTGACTCTTTGCAACCCATGGACTGTAGCCTGCCAGGCTCCTCTGGACATGGGCTTCTCCAGGCAAGAATCCTGGAGTGGGTTGCCATTCCCTTCTCCAGGGGATCTTCCCAACCCAGGGATTGAACCCAGGTCTCCCGAATTGCAGGCGGATTCTTTATCTTCTGAAACACCCGGGAAACCCATCTGTAACATGCTATGTAATTAATAAGCAGGGAATGGTGTCTTTATCATAGGGAAAATTGACTGCAGTGAAATGGGAGTGAATAATTCTAAAGGCTCTAGTCAGGACCTTAGGTTTAGGTTTGGAACTTGGTGTCATTAATCTTAAAATGTTTGGTGAACCCAGATTTTTCATTTTAAGATTTTAAATGTTGATTATTTTTTCCCCAGCAGAATCAAAGACCTTCATTTGGGCTTTTAAAAAAAATCATTAAAAAATTGAAAACAGCAATCTAAAGTTAATTTTTACCCTGAGGAGTTTGTAATAAATAATAGGTGGAAATGGATCTCTGGTGTATGAAATTGATACTTCTACTGGTTTAGGAACAAGTAATTGGAAACCTCCTCACCATGACCTCATTGATGGTCCCTTACTTATGAAAGTTGAAACCTTCCCATCCTCTGAGGGATTTTGATGATCATGATTGTGTCATTGGTACAAATTTGGGTAAGAAAGCTTCTCAATTTTTTGATAATCTCCTTATATTAATAGCATAGCAGCCAGAATGTGGAGTCCTGATATGCTCTTTCAATATCACTTTTATTGTTCCAGTTTTGTAACTCAATGGTAAAAATCTGCCTGCAATGCAGGAGATCCAAGTTCAGTCCCTGGGTAGGCAAGATCCCTCAAAGAAGGAAATGGCTACGCACTCCAATATTCTTGCCTGGGAAATCCCATGGACAGAGGAGCCTGATAGGCTTTAGTGCATGGGGCCACAAAGAGTCGGACACAACTAAACAACTAACTTTCACTTTATAACTCAAAGGAACCCTTCATATCCTCGAAGTGCATTATAAGCGCCATTGTTAATAAGACTATTTCTAAATGATTTCTACTTCCAGACTAATGGCAAGCTGGGATCAGGCCCCAGTTTCATAAAAGGTCATTGTTTGTACATAGAATCATGCTGTGTGCCCCGAGGACAGGAGAGGTGATAGGATCATGTCTTCTTGTTTTATTCTCCTGGCACAGAAACAGTTGGTAATTATTTTAACACGAACTAAATTTTCAGAGATGTAAACTGTGTAGGATCTTTGGTTATTTTGAAATTACAGATATCATAGAGCCAGGATATATTGCCAAGTTTTATAGAATCTGTGGAGAGAAAGGACTGTCAAATTGATCCAGCTCAGACTCCGGCCAAGAGCAAGAATCTCCTCTGAAGCCCTTCTTTGTCAGGATAACTGTCGAGTCCCAGCTTGTCATCATTTTCATTTTTTGGATATGGAATGATTTGGAAGTCCTTCCTTGCATTCAGCTGAAATCTATCTCCATAAAGCTGCCATTAAACCTATACTTCTTTTCATATACAACTAACTTTAAAAAACTAACAAAAAGTTTTCGTATTTTTCTATATTCTCCTTCCCAACTTGGACATTCCCAGTCCCTTTCATTCTTCCTTATATAGCATGATGATCTGACCCTTTGTCACCAAGACTGTCCTCTTTCTGACATGCTATCTTTTGAAAAATGAAATTCCCAGATCTGTGCGCAAAACCCAGATGTCATTTGACCAACACAGAGATCAATAAAAATCATCACATCTTGTTTGCAGCCTAAAGGTGCTTGCATCAATTCTAACTTTTAAATCTTTTCACTTAAACCACATTTAGACAAGATTTTCCTAGTGCAGGACAAGAGAAATTAGTGTTTGTGAATCTGTGTTTTCAAGTATTAATACTTAACCTTTTGTGGCCCAGTAAGATGTATTCTTTTTTCCTTGTCATTATCGTTCTTCCTGCTTACTACTAGGCCAATATACAAATCATTAACGTAAACAGAGAGTAAAATTCCTTCAGGGGTGGTCCATCACCACACAGAAGAATCCAGACCCCTCACATCATCCAACTCCATCACCTGCCCTCTGTCAACCTTGGCAGCCTCATCTCCTCCCCACTCCATTATCATACATTCCCTGGGACCCACTGCCGCAGTTCCTCAAACACACATGTTCTTCCTGTCTCCATACAGGCTAGTTCTCTGCCTGGAAGGCTTTGGCCACATTTTCTGTGACTCACAAAATTCTACTCATCCTTTTGAAACTTGACTCAAGAATCACCTCTTAGACCAGACTTGTGGTTGCCAGAGGTGGATATGAGATCTCAGGGGCGGGCTGGGGATTGCACAAAGGTGGTCAAAGGTACAAACTTCCAATTATAGATACGTAAGTACTAGGAATGTGGTGGAGAACATGATGGCTATACCTCCTATTTAAGAAGGACTTTTTCATTTACTTTGCATTTCTTAAATTGATTTTATTAGTGTTGATTTATAATGTGTTAATTTCTGCTGTACAGCAAAGTGAATCAGTTATACACATATCTACTCTCTTTTGGATTCTGTTCCCATATAGATCTTTGCAGAGTGTTGAGTAGCGCTTCCTGTGCTATACAGGAGGTTCTTATTAGTTATCTATTTTATACACATAGCAGTGTGTATATGTCAATCCCAGTCTCTCAATTTATCCCTCCTCTTTCCTTTCCCCCTCGGTAACCATGTTTGTTTTCTACATCTGTGACTCTATTTCTGTTTTGTAAATAGATTCATTTGTACAATTTTTTTAAGTTCTACCTCTAAGCAATATCATGTGATAGTTGTCTTTCTTGGTCTGACTGACTTCACTCGGGATCACAATCTTTAGGTCCATCCATCTCAGTGCAAATGGCATTATAATGAAGACTATAATCAACATAGCTGTATGATAATGTGAAAGGTAAGAGCATAGATCCCAAGAGTTCCCATTACAAGGAAACAAACTTTTTTCTTTTTTGTGTCCATATGAGATGACAGATATTAACTAAATTTTTTATAATAGTAGTTTCCACAATATATGAAAGTTAAATCATTATGCTATATTAATAATCTCATACAGTGGGATATACCAGTTATATCTCAATGAAACTGGAGGAAAAAAGAAAAGAAAAAATGTGTGCACAAATGAACAGACTTAAGAATAAAAACAAAAATAAAAGTACTTCTGGTGGAAAGAAAAAAGAATCCCCTCTTAAGCTCACTCAGAATCATGAAGGGGAGGCACACCAAAGCTAACCTTGAAGCCAGAGTCCCGTGTCTATTTCTGTTTTGTTTTACTTCAACATTATCAATAAAGACCACAATTTATCAACAATTAAAATAAACTTTTTAAAAAAGAGAATTGCCTCTTCTGCAAAGCCTTCTCTGGCCCACTTTCAGCTTTCATCTTCTTGAAGCACCCGCTTCACATAATCACTGCAACATGTATGACTGATTATCTTTCATTTAACTGCCTGTTCATTTTTTCACCCCTCTAGACTTTCTACCCCTTGATGGACAGGGTTCTGTTTTTTCTGTGGCTTTCCACCATCTTGGGCAGTGCCCCGTGTTTCGTAAGATTATATGTGAGTATGATATTCTGCAGGTCTGCTGGTGTACTTAGCTGTCTTTGTTCAGAGGACAGTGAAAGAGTTACATCCAATGCTTTGTTCAAATCAAGACACTCTGACCTATTAGTAGAGTAATATCATTAATGAAGTGAGCTTCAGTGGTTTGTTTTCTTCCCTCCTTATAAAAAGCTCAGGCTAGATCCTCTGCACCCAGTGTGAAGACTTTCTCACCATGCTGAACATCCACTTAACTGATGATTACAAACACCATTATGGCTCTATCCTGAACCACACTATAATTGTTTTTTTCTAAATGTTAATGGGTTTATGATTAACTATAATTGCATATAGGATCCCATATTGAGGAATAATTATAGGTACTTACTCACTCTCACCTTTTCTATCCCTACTATGTGCAGGTATGTCAGACAAATAGCATTCTGACAGCGCTTGTAATGACAGTGTAATCAGCAGACAAGATGATGCTGTATTCTTCAATTACATGCTCACTTTTTCAGGAGTTGACATACCACCACTATATTTATCATCAATTAAATTTCCCTATATTAGTTACTTGCAGTAATTTTTGAGGCAATCACCTCAGCTCAAATTGCCATAGCAAACCACGTAATCTCACCAAATAGAATTATTATCAGCAGTCATCATCCTCATCAATTCTTTATTAAAGACTCATTTCTCAAACCATTTTAAATTGTGGCTTAGAGTAAGTCATTTATAACCACATTTTGGAAATAGGCACATTATATTTCCATTTCATAAATATGTTTTATTAGTAATGAGTAGTATAGTATGAGATGACTATTAGTATTCTCAGCAGAGGTTGGGAAATGCTTAATTAAGAAAGATACTGGATTGGAAAAAAATGACTCTGGGCATATTTCTTCTTGACCAAATTATTGTCTATTTTTTTTTCCCTCTAGTCCTTGGTCATTTTTAATTGCATGCACCTATCCCAGAGAGAGTATCTCCAAGGGTCTGTGTAGGGGAGCCAAAACCCAGCAGAAGCAGATTTTCTGAAGACTTCGAAGTTACTGTGTCAGCATCTCTCGGTGGCTTCACCTGAGCTCTCCACTCCCAGTTCCGTTTTAGAAACCATCACCAGTCAGTCTTTGTTCCTGAAGGGCATTGCTGGGCATCTTTTACGAATCTTAAAGCAGCTCCATTTCTGTTCTGATTGTGGTAACCTTAAACTGGTGTTTGAAAGCAGAGCCATTGTTTTCTATCACCCTCCGGGCGTCTTTCATTCTGAGAACAGGAAACTCCCTCTGTTCCGTGTTCTCATTCAGCCTCAGTTTTTAGAAGAGCTGTGAGCATCGGCAGGTTCACCATGTTAGGGAAACCGTGGGGATGTTGATACCAGACTGTCAGGCACAGAAATTGTACCGTGCACGCATGCTCAGTCGCTTCAGTCGTGTCTAACGCTTCGGGACCCCGTGCACTGTAGCCCACCAGGCTCCTCTGTCCATGGGATTTTCTTGGCACGGATACTAGAGTGGGTTGCCATGTCCTCCTCCAAGGAATCTTCCCGACCCAGGGATCAAACCTGCGTCTCTTGAGACTCCTGCACTGCAGGCAGGTTCTTTACCGCTGAGCCACCAGGGAAGCCCACGATTGTACTAATCTTGGGCAAATACAGGTCTGCTGTTGCCAAAACCTTTTCTTCACTGTTGTAGTTTTTCATTAGAGCTTCTGTTTTGCTTTCTTTTTTGTCCTCGGCTCTTGTTGGGATTCTTCCACTGTTTTTATTTCCTTTTTATTTTATAGATGGCATCTTTAGCATCCTTTTATGATCTCATAGGAGATGTGTTTTCTTATTTCCCATTATTATTTTTCCAAGGGATAGGAGTCTTTTTGTGATGGTGTAATATATTCCTACAAAGACATGGATGCATTCGCTGAAAAAACAGTCTGACGGCTGCACGTATGGATGCTTTGCTAACACACAAGGGCAGGAGTTTGCGTTTCAGCCCAAATACGGAAGTTGTGGATGGCTTAAGCCTGAAGTAACTTGCTGGTTCCCTAACAGCAGGCAATTATATTATACTTGGGGAGCCTCACGCAGGCTGTTCTTATGCAGATAGTTGTCTGAGAGAACTGGAAGAGCAGTGGAAATATGTGAGAAACACGTGATTTCTCCTTAGCGATTGATTGCCCACAACTGTGTCCTGATTGCTGAGGACACTGCTCTATTCATACTTAATGTTTTGTTCAGATATCTTTCCCAAGGTCCCTAGTTATGGGACTCATGTTCATAAAAGCTTCTAATATAGCCCTTCTGTTCACCCAGCAGTCGAATAATCCCCAAGTTAATAAAAAGGTAAGCACTCCTATGAAGACAGCATTCAAAGACTCTGCCCAATGGAAGTTCCTACTGTGAGGGAAAAGATAACCTTTCCTGACATCCCTTATGAAGTAAACAAGCGAGCTAGCCCACAAATCTTGCCTAAAATGATGTGGAAGGACTTCCCTAGTTGTCCAGTGGTTGGAATTCTGCGTTTCCAAAGCAGAGAAGGCACAGGTTCCCAGATGGGGTAAGTTCCACATGCTGGGAGGTGCGGCCAAGAATAAATAAATAAACTTAAAAAAAAAATGATGTGAAAGAGGGTATTGGAACTTCCTTGGTGGGCCAGTGGTTAAAAATCTACCTTCCAAAGCAGAGGGCGCAGGTTCAGTCCCTAGTCGTGGAATTAAGATCCCACATGCGTAGCAACCGAAGAAACAAAACATAAAATGCAAGCAATGTTGTAACAGATTCAATAAAGACTTTGAAAGAAAGAAAGAGGGCACTGACTTGGGATACTCAAGTGGAGAGCTGGGATCGGAGGGTCTTAAAGTGGCTTCCTGGGAAAGGTGCTTAAGAACAACAAAGAAACTGACACCACATGCTCTTCTCAGATGGCGAGGAAATGCTTCTCAGTCCAACAGCCCTGTTCTTTGAATCAGAGCCCTGCCCCACACATGAAAAGAACAGCCTTGCTTAGCCAGGCAGACCTATGGCACATGCCGCCTTCCCGTGGCAGGGCTGCTGGGGGCCGGGAGAGGGGGGAAAGCTACCAGGGACACAAAACCAGTCCCAGAGCGATTCTGAGACCCCAGGTTACAAATGAGGATTGATGTTAAGCTGAGCAACGGTAATGGCCTTATCACAGCAATCATTCTAGAGCCCCCTTCTCTCCCCTTCTCTCTTCACATCTGACTGGTTATCTATTGTTCTTCAGTGCCAGTGCTTGTTTGAAGAGCTCTGCAGCGTTTGCAGGTATAAAAGAATGTGCAACTTTTTTTCCCCCTTGAAGTCATTGTCTATATTTAGGTCAGTGATGTGATGAGGGATGTTGATGTGTTTGGTACCTCATGCTGAAAAATGCCTCCCCAGACCTGAGCACAGCAGCAGCACAGGCGGCCCAGCCCCTGAGCCCGCACCCCACGCTGCCGGCAAGCAGCCTGAGCTCTCTGCCCTCCACCAAGCCGCTGCCCAGGGTCGCAGGAGTCTCGCCCTGGCCTCCCCGATCTTCCCGTGACAGAGGGGAGTGTCTTATAAAAAGGTGAGAGGAAAGGGCCAGGGAAGTCGCCTTATCCTTCACGGGGCATCCTCACCCTACAGTCTGCTTTGTCAAGTAGGAAATGCGTTCCAGATAAATCCACAAAGGAACTGTGCCTTTTTAACTTGCAAATGTTCAGTCGTGGAAAGTAAATAGACATCTCCTGCTTCAGGGAACTCAGAGACAGTCGTGGCCAACCCCCTGCCCCACCCCCAACACCATTCCCACTTCCTCTTCCCATCCTAAGGGAAAGATGTTCTGATTTTTTTTCCCCCATTATTTTTTTTAAGGGAGGGAGGGGCTTGCATTGAATTGCTCTGAAGCCAGTCTTCTACCCCAACTTCCTCCCGTCTGGATAGCTTTCATTAATTTGATAAGCCGACACCAAAAGCAAGGGGTGGCAGAGAGCTGGGGGAGGGGGATTGTAGAGGGGCTGCCTAGGGGCTGCCCCGAGGTTTTTAGAAGATGAACTGCTAATGATGTTGAAGACGTACGTTTTCAGACTGCCTGGTCCCTCTGGAAAATCAGGGTCTTCTTTCACTTATTCTGATTGTGCTGGAAGAACTGAGAACTAGGGGCCTGGGTGGAGCAGAGGAGGGGGCTTCATGCTGGAGGGGTGGTAAGAAGACATACAGGCCTGGGAGGAGGAAAGCAGAACGCTGTTACACAGCCTGTGCTTTAGCAGAGTGTCTGATATTGTCATGCGCAAGAGTCAGAAACTAATGGGGGGAAAGAGATTAATTCGCTAGGTCATTTATTGAACAGTCACCTAATACTTACAGACTAGTGAAATTAGTGTGAATTGGCAATATGAATATTTTTATCAACATCTGTGACCCTTGAATTCAAATGGACTGGGATGCAAACCACAATGCTTTTGACATTTCAGATGCCCTCATCTTTGCTGACCCTTTCCCATCTTCTAAAGTGAAAGAAGCCAAGTATACCTAAAATAATCATAAGTAGAATCTGCCCAAGAAATCCGGGTCATGCCACTCAATCCTGATTTGAGCAAAAAAATTATTTATTTACCCTAATTATACTTCTCAGTTCAGTTCAGTTCAGTTCAATTCAGTCGCTCAGTCGTGTCAGACTCTTTGCGACCCCATGAATCGCAGCACACCATGCCTCCCTGTTCATCACCATCTCCCGGAGTTCACTCAGACTCACGTCCATCGAGTCAGTGATGCCATCCAGCCATCTCATCCTGGGTCATCCCCTTCTCCTCCTGCCCCCAATCTCTCCCAGCATCAGGGTCTTTTCCAATGAGTCAGCTCTTTGCATGAGGCGGCCAAAGTACTGGAGTTTCAGCTTTAGCATCATTCCTTCCAAAGAAATCCCAGGGTTGATCTCCTTCACAATGGACTGGTTGGATCTCCTTGCAGTCCAAGGGACTCTCAAGAGTCTTCTCCAACACCACAGTGCAAAAGCATCAATTCTTTGGTGCTCACCTTTCTTCACAGTCCAACTCTCAAATCCATACATGACCACTGGAAAAACCATAGCCTTGACTAGACGGACCTTAGTCAGCAAAGTAATGTCTCTGCTTTTGAATATGCTATCTAGGTTGGTCATAACTTTTCTTCCAAGTAAGCATCTTTTAATTTCATGGCTGCAGTCACCATCTGCAGTGATTTTGGAGCCCAGAAAAATAAAGTCTGACGCTGTTTCCACTGTTTCCCCATCTATTTCCCATGAAGTGATGGGACCAGATGCCATGATCTTCGTCTTCTGAATGTTGAGTTTTATGCCAACTTTTTCACTCTCCTCTTTCACTTTCATCAAGAGGTTTTTTAGCTCCTCTTCACTTTCTGCCATAAGGGTGGTGTCATCTGCATATCTGAGGTGATTGATATTTCTCCCGGCAATCTTGATTACAGCTTGTGTTTCTTCCAGTCCAGCATTTCTCATGATGTACTCTGCACCTAAGTTAAATAAGCAGGGTGACAATATACAGCCTTGACATACTCCTTTTCCTATTTGGAACCAGTCTGTTGTTCCATGTCCAGTTCTAACTGTTGCTTCCTGACCTGCATACAGATTTCTCAAGAGGCAGGTCAGGTGATCTGGTATTCCCATCTCTTTCAGAATTTTCCACAGTTTATTGTGATCCACACAGTCAAAGGCTTTGACATAGTCAATAAAGCAGAAATAGATGTGTTTCTGGAACTCTCTTGGTTTTTCCATGATCCAGCAGATGTTGGCAATTTGATCTCTGGTTCCTCTGCCTTTTCTAAAACCAGCTTGAACATCTGGAAGTTCACAGTTCACGTATTGCTGAAGCCTGGCTTGGAGAATTTTGAGCATTACTTTACTAGCATGTGAAATGAATGCAATTGTGTGGTAGTTTGAGCATTCTTTTGCATTTCCTTTCTTTGGGATTGGAATGAAAACTGACCTTTTCCAGTCCTGTGGCCACTGCTGAGTTTTCCAAATTTGCTGGCATATTGAGTGCAGCACTTTGACAGCATCATCTTTCAGGATTTGAAATAGCTCAACTAGAATTCCATCACCTCCACTAGCTTTGTTCGTAGTGATGCTTTTTAAGGCACAGTTGACTTCACATTCCAGGATGTCTGGCTCTAGATGAGTGATCACACCATCGTGATTATCCGGGTCGTGAAGATCTTTTTTGTACAGTTCTTCTGTGTATTCTTGCCACCTCTTCTTAATATCTTCTGCTTCTGTTAGGTCCAGACCATTTCTGTCCTTTATCGAGCCCAGCAACTGGGAAAACTTGAAAGATACCCAGCTTCGGTATGATTTTTATTTTTTATTCTCTGTTCTGTTGCATACTTTCAAGATCATGCTCAAACATTTACTGAAAACAAAGCCGTGAGACCTTCCGAGGATGGCAAGCCATTTAGCAAGGATCTTTTCTCATTTGAGTTAGTAGCAAAGTAAGCAGTTTGCAGATTTAACAGAAATCTAGAATATTCTTGAATCACAGACCAAAATCCTACACTGGCTTGTTTTGCTTCTAAAATAAATACCAAGTTGGGGAGTGGGAAGTCAATAGGCATCATTAGGTAAGTGAATACAACCCAGACTGCTGACCACCCCCTCACCCCACCAAGTTTCTGCTTCAGTAAATATTTTACTTCCTCCTCAGTTTTGCCAAGTGACAGAGACTGTTTGGTAGTGTCAGAACTCACTGCTCTGTAGATACCAGAAGTAGTTTTGAGCCTGAGGGTTGGGGGGTAGGGGTAAATATTTCAAATAAACAAACAGGTCTTGGACTGTGGAGTTAGTAAATGTTTAACTAGAATCTGAATTCTAATTTGATTCTGTGTGTGTGTTCGTAGCTCAGTCAGTGTCTGGCTCTTTGAGACCTTATGGACTGTAGCACGCCAGGCTCTTCTGTCCATGGAATTCCAGACAAGAATACTGTAGTAGGTAGCCATTCTCATCTCCAGGGCATCTTCCCAACCCAGGGACAGAACCCGGGCCTCCTGCACTGCGGGAGGATTCTTTACCGTCTAAACCACCAGGAAGGCCTTTATACAGAAAAGGCAGAGGCAAAACAAGGAAATTATTTGACTGCCTAGAGCCTCCATGTTTGTTTATTTGGGAAATCCTAGTTGACTGTGATTGGTTGTGCTTAGGTTTTGACTTCTGAATCTTGAGGCATCACAAGCTTAGGTTTCAGTTTGCTTTGCAAAGGCTACTAAGGCGTCAGAACACCTCAATTTAATGGTCTCTGTGTGTAATTAATTCAACCACAGGTAGAGTGAAGGTTCTGCCTGGGCAATGGGTATATCAGCTGGTGAAGCCATAAATCCCACCCCTGTATGACGGCAGCCTACAAAGCAGGCCCACACCAAACACGAAGGACGGGGAGACCCACACTCACACACATGGATCTTCAGACCCACGTGACATAGGCAACAGCAGCCGTAGTTGGGTACCTTAGTTGCACGAGCTGGGGCTGCCGTTGACTGGCACTCTGTGCGTGTGTGTCTGTGAAAGAGTGCAGGGTTAGAGAATGGGTGAAATGGTCCAGACCTTCCCGTTGAGGCGGAAGGCTGGCTGTAGCAGTCCTGGCTTAGCTCAGGGTTCTCAGATAGAGTTTGGGGTTCCTTTTCGTCAATGTTTCATCACATAACCTGCAGCATGAAACTTATCTTTTCCTGACAGTGGGCATGTTCATAGAATCACAAGTGTACAGTTAAAAATACTAAAATGTGGCTGACCTGGCTGATGAGAAGTTATTTATTGATGTTCTAAGAAGGACTAAATCAGCATTTTGAGTTCCTCAACACCCAAAGAGAAAACTACAAAGCATCCAAGTGTCCCTATATTTGGTCCATTTTATTTATTTAAAAACTATGGTTTTTTTCCTTTCCCTGCATGTATTCTCTGTCAGTTCAGTCGCTCAGTGGTGTGCAACTCTGTGACCACATGGACTGCAGCATGCCAGGCTTCCCTGTCCATCACCAACTCCCGAAGCTTGCTCAAACTCATGTCCATAGAGTCTGTGATGCCATCCAACCATCTCACCCTCTGTCGTCCCCTTCTCCTCCTGCCCTCAATCTTTCCCAGCATCAGGGTCTTTTCCAATGAGTCAGTTCTTCACATCAGGTGGCCAAAGTATTGGAGTTTCAGCATCAGCATTTTTTCTCTACCTGCAACTAAATAGGAAAGATCAAGGCAAATAGGCCCACAAACCTCACCCTGCCTGATTTCAGGGAGAAGTATAGATGATCATTTCTTCTGTTCTTCAGAGTCAGTGCTGTGCTTCCTGCATCACTGTGAAGATGACATGATGGCATCAATAGTTGAAAAGCAAAGCAGATAGCGTTCTGATTTATTCTTTACCATTCCTTCTCTGGGACTGAAATTAGGACTCCTGGCCTCCTGCCTGATTAGGGCTTGCCATGTACAGTTAGAAGATAGGCAAAATGGTTCAGACCCTCTCTTTGGGATGGAAGGCTGACTTTAGCTGAGAAGTGGAGCAGATCACTGAAGTGGGTCCACATTCCTCAGCACTGGCCGTCATCCCGATGTCTGTCCGTGGCTGGCTGTTTTGTGTTTGGGGCCAACACAAGGAAGGAATGGTTTCACAGGAAGCCCCACCTCTGATGGAGCAGATGCTGTGCTTAAGTGTGGGAAAACACTCACTCTGGCAGAAACGCCCTGCCCATATGTCTAGGGCCCATAATGGGACTCCTGAGCCTGAAAAGCATGAGGCCTGATTCCTCCTGCAACAAACCTGTTGCCCAGAGAGGCAGAGCAGGGCTGGCAGGAGGCCTGGGGACCAGAACTCACATTGGAAACTCAGGAGTGGGCACCTAGTGGAAGACACAGCCCAGCTGCAGCCCTTTCAGTTCTCTGTAGGGCCCCCACTCCCTTTGGCTCCTCAATGATGATGCTGATGATGATGGTCTGACTTTCAACTTCCTTACAAAGGACAAAGAGAGCTGTGGGGGCCTTCCCTGGTGGCTCAGTGGTAGAGAATCCACCTGCCAATGAAGGAGACACGGTTTGATCCCTGAACCGGAAAGATCCTACATGCTGTGGAGCAACTAAGCGCATATGCCACAACTTCTGAACCTGTGCCCTAGAACCCAGGAACTGCAAGTGCTGAAGCCTGTGTGCCCCGGAGGCTCTGCTCCACAACAAGAGAAGCCAGAGCACCACAACTACAGAGTAGCCCCCTCTTGCCACAACTCGGGAAAAGCCTGCGCAGCAGTAAAGACCCAACATAGCCAAAAAATAAACAAATAAGATTTTTAAAAAAGAAAGAAAGCTGTGTGAACTTTAGAAACTTTGGGTCCCAAATAGATAGTTTATTTCTGGTTCTATCTATTTCCAAATACTGAAGTTCCATAGGTAATTGTGAACACAGAATTAATAATTTTGAAAAATAAGTATCTCCTGGATGCTTGCAATTCAGCTGGTACTGGGATGGATAAGTATTTTATCCCACTTAATCCTCATGAAGCTTTTGAATTTAGGCACTGTTATCCACCTTACAGAGATGAGGAAAATGAGCCTGACTCAGGTATCCAGCTACTGGGTACAGAGTCAGGCTTTGAACTCAGAAAGGTGGGTTCTAACTTAGAAAGGGTTCCAACAGCCAAGGCCAAGTTCTCTGACCCTTCTGTTCTCCTGATTGGTGTGTGGTAGAAAGACATGCCCTGCAGCTGGGCCCTGCTTACTTAGATTATCTTATTGCCTAATACATATGTCTGAAAACCTTTGCAACAGACAGTTCATCTAATTAATGAATCTGAAACTCAGTGATCAGCTACAGGCAAGCAAACAAAATAATGCATTCCTATGATGATAACAGTAGATTTACTCAGATAACAGAGATTGCTGCTCCCAGTCAGTTTGACAATGGGTTTTCTCATAGGCCTCTTCAAGCGGTGTCACCAAATATCTAACATGTGGGAAATGGGCACGGAACACTCTCAGTGTGTAGGACGTACGCGCTCAGTCTCTCAGTCATGTCTGACTTTGCGGCCCCATGGACTTTGCCCACCAGGCTCCTCTGCTCATGGAATTTTCCAGGCAAGAATACTGGAATGGGGCGCCATTTCTACTCCAGGAGATCGTCCCAGCCCAGAGATGGAAGCTGAGTCCCTTGGGTCTTCTTCATTGGCAAGTGGATTCCTTACCACCTGGGAAGCCCATTAGCAGTATGTCCTGAAGTGTTAGTCGCTCGGTCGCGTCTGACTCTTTGTGACCCCATGGACTGTGGCCCACCAGTCCCCTCCATCCATGGAATTCTCCAGGCAAGAGTACTGGAGTGAGTTGTACTCCTGTCCCCTGAACCAGCAATTCTACTTCTATATATAAGGATCTTCACTGCAGCATTATTTATAGTGATGAAAATGGGAGAAAAAGCATGGTATAACCAAAAGTAGAGGACTAGTTTAAAAAATTATGATACATTCAACTGAAACAGTATTTCAAAGCTGTTGTTTTAGAAGAATGGTTAATAACATAAAGAAGTGGCCATAATATAATAAATGAAATAAGGTAGAATATAAAACTGGCTTAAAAGCTGGCTTAACAATCAACATTTAAAAAACTAAGAGCATGGCATCCGTTCCCATCACTTCATGGCAAATAGATGGGGAAACAATGAAAACAGTGACAGACTTTATTTTATTGGGCTCCAAAATCACTGCAGATGGTGACTGCAGCCATGAAATTAAAAGACGCTTGCTCCTTGGAAGAAAAGCTATGACAAACCTAGACATTCTAAAAAGCAGAGACATTCCTTTGCCGACAAAGATCCATCTAGTCAAAGCCATGGTGTTTCTAGTAGTTATGTATGAATGTGAGAGTTGGACCATAAAGAAGGTTGAATGCCGAAGAATTGATGCTTTTGAGCTATGGTGTTGGAGAAGACTCTTGAGAGTCCCTTGGACTGCAAGGAGATCAAACCAGTCAATCCTAAAGGAAATCAGTTCTGAATGTTCATTTGGAAGGACTGATGCTGAAGCTGAAACTCCAATACTTTGGCCACCTGATGCGAAGAGCCAACTGATTAGAAAAGACCCTGATGCTGGGAAAGATTGATGGCAGGAGGAGAAGGGAACCTCAGAGGATGAGATGGTTGGATGGCATCACCGACTCAATGGACATGAGTTTGAGCAAGCTCCAGGAGGGAGATGGTAAAGGACAGGGAAGCCTGGGGTGCTGCAGTCCATGGGGTCCCAAAGAGTCGGACATGACTGAGGACTAAACAGCAACAACAAGAATATAAAACTACCTGTGATCCCAGTATTTTAGGAAGAGTGAGAATGTAAACAACTTGAGATTGGGTTTTTCGCTTGGTGAAATGGAAGCTAAGTATTAGGATTTTTTTCCCAAAAATGAAATCTGGAGGAAAGGTTGGAAGAAATAACATAGAGAAAAGTGTAACTCTGGAAGAAATACTCTTTCTCCTAAGTTTCCAGTGACATGAGTGATTGGATAGCTCAGCATCAGTCTTAAAACTACTTTATGTTTCTCTTCAACTTTTTCTTTTCTTTAAAACACATTTAACCTGAAGTTACATTTGATCGAAGCTAACCTGACTTAAGCTGATCACCTTTGGAGAAGGAAATGGCAACCCACTCCAGTATTCTTGCCTGGAGAATCCTATGGACAGAGGAACCTTGCCGGCTGCAGTCCATGGGGTCACAAGAGTTGAACACAGCTGAGTGACTTTGACTTGACTAATGTTTTTGCAATTTTGCATTCCTTCAAAAGCAGCCTCTTTCAAAGAAGTGGAGATCTCTGTGCCCTGTGTATAATAGTTGCCTCATTGCCAGGTCCTTCAGATAAGTCGGTGAAGTAGCTGACAAACTGTTTCCTGCCCTGAAAAATGGCAAGTGGAGATCTACAATGAACACATAGAGTCGTACCCGCCGCCTTCTCGTGTGGCAGTCATATGGGTGGAAAGAGGGCAGTTTCTCCATTATTCTAGAGGTGAAAGAGAGAGAGAAAGTTTGAGTATTGGAGTGCTGAGCACGGCACCACTGACCAAATGAGAAAGCCCAAGTTAAAAATCCTATCTCACTAGACGTGTCAGAGCGGAAGAAAATGAACAGGTTCTTCAACACGTGAGAAAACAGCTATAGAGGAGGACTCTGCGTATCTCCCAGTTTAGACCAAATGTAAACCAACCATTCAGAACTAAGTGAAGAAAGTCTTTGCATCTTGGTACGGTTAGCATTGGAGAAGGCAATGGCATTCCACTCCAGTACTCTTGCCTGGAAAATCCCATGGATGGAGGAGCCTGGTAGGCTGCAGTCCATGGGGTCACTAAGAGTAGGACACGACTGAGTGAATTCACTTTCACTTTTCACTGTCATGCATTGGAGAAGGAAATGGCAACCCACTCCAGTGTTCTTGCCTGGGGAATACCAGGGTCGGGGAGCCTGGTGGACTGCTGTCTATGGGGTCGTGCAGAGTCGGACACGACTGAAGCAACTTAGCAGCAGCAGCAGCAGCAGGGTTAGCATGGAGAAAAATCTTGAGTTTAGAATTTATAAAAAAGCTACTCAATTATATCTAGATATTTGGGCTCATCTGGCTTTCACAGTTAATCATATCTCTGAGAACCCTTAGGTGTTGAGACAATAAAGTTATGATTACTGTCTGTGATCCCTAACCTGTTGGCAATGTAGCCCAATTGGGGAAAAAATACCCTAACTACTCCAAAAGGCAAATGGAGGATTAGCCTTGAAAAGCTATCCAAAGGACTGTAGACAACACACCTGTTTACCCTAAGCCAAACCAGAGAGAAAATTATCATATGAAGGCCGCATAGAGGAGGCAGTTGGAACCCTGTTACCATGGAACAAAATACCAGCTCCTTAGCCTTGCATGCAAGATTGCAAGATTATATATAATGTGACAGGGGACTATATTCAATATCCTGTGATGAGCCATAATGGAAAAGAATATGAAAAAGACTATATATATATATGTGCGTATACATATATATGTGTGTGTATACATATATATATGCATATGTATATATATATATGTATATACATGGGCTTCTCTGATCGTTCAGCTGGTAAAGAATCCACCTGCAATGCAGGAGACCCTAGTTTGATTCCTGGGTTGGGAAGTTCCCCTGGAGAAGGGATAGGCTACCCACTCCAGTATTCTTGGGCTTCCCTGGTGGCTCAGATGGTAAAGAATCCGCCTGGAACGTGGGAGACCTGGGTTCGACCCCTGGGTTAGTAAGATCCTCTGGAGGAGGGCATGGCAACCCACTCTAGTATTCTTGCCTGGAGAATCCTATGGACAGAGGAGCCTGGTGGGCTACAGTCCATGGGGTTGCAAAGAGTTGGACATGACTGAGGGACTAAGCATAGTGTGTGTGTGTGTGTGTGTGTGTGTGTGTGTGTGTGTGTGTGTGTGTGTATGAATCACTGCTGTACAGCAGAAATTAACCCAACACTGTAAATCAATTATATTTCAATAAACATTTTAAACAAAGATTATATATAATTTGGACTTTCCTGATAGCTCAGTTGGTAAAGAATCTGCCTGCAGTGTGGGAGACCTGGGTTTGAGCCCTGGGTTGGGAAGATACCCTGGAGAAGGGAAAGGCTACCCACTCCAGTATTCTGGCCTGGAGAATTCCATGGACTGTGTAGTCCATGGGGTCACAAAAAGTCGGATATGACTGAGCAACTTTCACTATGTCATATATAATCTGACCTCAGATATCTTTCCAGCTTGCTCTCCTCTCACCATGTCTCTCATCTCTGCAGGCACAGTATTCTTTTCTCTTTCCCCTGAGTGAGCCACACACTTCGAGGAGTCAGACCCTCAGCCAGTGATTCTCTTGGCCCCAAATGGCCTGAAATGCCCTCCTTCGTTGCTCACCAGGTCCAATCAGATACTACCTCAGGCAGAAATGATCTGACCTTCCTTTCTATACTTGTGCACTTTTATAGGTGCCTTCATCTCATGTTCATTTCATTCTGCCTTGCATTTTAGCCAGTGATTTATGATTCTCTTCTCCATCAGATTGTTACTCATCTGTAAATGTCTCTGATGGATGCCAAGCCAGATGACCTCATACAGCAGTCACTTAATATATATTTGCTGAAATCAGGCAAACACAAAATAGTATATGAATATTAAGATATGTGCAATCATGTTTTCTGAACCAAAAATATCAAGCAGTGTGACCTTGGGACAGAATATTGGAAATTAGACTAGTCCTATAAGACCCAGATTGCCAGGGCTAACTGAAACACCAGCCCATATGTATTCATCTGCTTATTTATTCATTCTACCTCTTATGCCCTTTCAGGAGCATGGAAACCTTGGAGGTAGAGGAAGATTAGTAGGTAGGATGGGGACCATCTAGGACAGATCTTGAATTCTGAGCCAATAATTTTGGGCCACCATTGAAGGTAGGCAGGGTTACATCATATAGGTAGGTATGTCTGGGGAAGCTGAACCTAGCAGTGTTATATACAGGCAAGAAACTAGAGGAAAGCCATCACATAATTCTAAGGGTGCTGAAGGACTGCCTCACTCTTTCAGATTGACATATAAAATTAGCATTTGGGGACCGCAGTCAAATTCATATACATTCATTCATTATGTTCCATGGATATGACTAGGTATCTTGAACCTATCTCTCCATTATAGGCTTGGGAATAGGAAAAGAGAAACTTTGAGTGTGGATACTAGGTCTTTTTCTTGGTTCAGTTTTCCATAACCAAGCAGAGGTAAGATGTTTTTCATAGGAGTTAATGTTAACTAGAAGTGAAAGACCTATAGGTAGTAAGCGCTTAAAAAGAGCTCTTAAATGGAACTAGACTGGCCCACATGGAGCAGTGAGAGAAGACGCAGCTCCCCACTGGACCCCTCAAGGGCAAAGGGGCGAGCATGGGGCCCTTGCATGAGAATTAGGACCTTGGTGACCCCCATCTGTTCCTCCATTCCTCTCTCCCTTCCCCACCGCTGCCATGGCGACATGTCTGGAATCACAGTAAGCCTTATACCCCAGAGAAAACAATACTCTGTTTGAACACTGTCAGTTGGCCTCTGAGGCTCCCAGTCTGCAGGCCCCCTCCCCCACAATCAGGGGCTTCTTACAAAAGGCAGCATTTTACCAGAGGGTCAGCTGCACTGCCCATCATCGATTTGAGCCCATTTTATCCCTTGGCACTTCCCACTTGTTTGTTTTTGAAGTCCCACCACAGCCTCAATGCTGTTGGTCTCCTCCTGGCGTGAAGTTAACTGATGTGGCCGCTTGCATCCGCCTGCATCCCGTCCACTCAGCCCACAGAGCATCGCGCTTCTTTCTTTCTTGTGTCTTCTTGTCGCTGCTGTTGACTCACCAGGCTGGGCTGTTGGAGCTAAACGGAATTAGTAACAATGCAATCAACATCTCTATTTTTATCTTCGCTCCCCTCACCTTTTCTCCCCCCCAGATTGACTCACCATTTCTAGGTCTTAGAGCTTGGCAGTCTTAGAAGAATTATATTGGGGCTGAGGCGAATATATGCACAGATGTGATATTTCTACCATGTGATAAGATATTTTTTTCCTTCTGGTGACACAAAGGTTCAAATGTTGTAAGTATTTATTATGTCCTACTTGTTGCCATCTTGCTGCTCCAGCTACTGTTCATCTCTAGAGGTCTAAGATGAATTGTAGACAAGGGAGAGAGCCCAGATCTGATTTCTGAAACTCATCTCAAGAGAGAAGTTCATTTTTGAACTGAAACTTTTTACTTTATCCCAGCCGAATTCTGGAAACCTGAGCTGGAATCCATACATATAAAGAGAATATGACCTGTAAAAAAGATTACCTGTAAAGAATTTATTCTTAATGCAAAATCTCTTTTCCTACCTAGTCCTCTAATTGTCATTTTATCGTTTATTTTATCACGCACTTATCATTATCATTCAATGTTATCGCTTATAGACTTGATACAAATTAAGAGCCTGGGTTTTGGGAATCTCCATTTGAATTCCACTCTGCCACTCACTACCTGTAGTTTTGTGTTAGTTATTCATTTTCTTGGTATCTTAATTTTCCTTTCTATTCATATAAAATGGAGACTTTTTACCTCTCAAACATACATCGTGTACACATCTCACAGAAGAGTCTTGAGAATTAAGTAAGCCTATATTTAAAACAGAGTTTGCATGCATGCATGCCAAGTCGCTTCAGTCATGTCCAACTCTTTATGACCCTATGGACCATACACAGCCTGCCAGGCTCCTCTGTCCATGGGATTCTCCAGGCAAGAATACCAGAGTGGGTTGCTATGCCCTCCTCCAGGGGATCTTCCCAACCCGGAGATGGAACCCACGTCTCTTACGTCTCCTGCGTTGGCAGGCAGGTTCTTTACCACTGCTGCCCCCTGGGAAGCCCCAAAAGAGAGTCCAGCACATTATAAAGTCTCAATGTGAAGTGAAAGGCGCTCAGTCAGGTCTGACTCTTTGCAACCCCATGGCTGTACAGTCCAGGGAATTCTTCAGCCCAGAATACTGGAGTGGGTAGCCGTTTTCTTCTCCAGGCGATCTTCCCGACCCAGGGATTGAACCCAGGTCTCTCACATTGCAGGCATATTCTTTACCAACAGAGCCACCAGGAAAGCCCAAAAAGTCTCAATAAATGTTGCCTATTATTACTCTACAGGCAGTATTTACCTGTTTTAAGAGAAATTATTGAGTCCTTAAAAGAGTTCTCTTTCAGCAAGCACAGTATACAAATCTGCCAAATGAGAAGATCCCCTGCAGAAGGGAAAGGCTACCCTCTCCAGTATTCTGGCCTGAAGAATTCCCTGGACTATGTAGTCCATGGGGTCACAAAGAGTCAAACACGACTGAGCAACTTTCACTTTCACTAAGGGGGCTACCCCACGTACCTTTCAGCTTTCAGAGCTATCACAAAAATTATCTGAAGCACAGTTCATTGCAACGAGGTCATATCTACACAGTAGCCACAGATTAGGACCCCGAGAAGGCAATGGCACCCCACTCCAGTACTCTTGCCTGGAAAATCCCGGACGGAGGAGCCTGGTGGGCTGCAGTCCATGGGGTCGCTAAGAGTCAGACACGACTGAGCGACTTCACTTTCACTTTTCACTTTCATGCATTGGAGAAGGAAATGGCAACCCACTCCAGTGTTCTTGCCTGGAGAATCCCAGGAACGGGGGAGCCTGGTGGGCTGCCGTCTATGGGGTTGCACAGAGTCGGACTGAAGTGACTTAGCGGCCGCAGCAGCAGCAGTCATCTTCAATTTGTGTAAGTGCTCAGGAATAACTAGTCAGTTCTTTGTTTTTCATTAGTACCTTTATCACAGTGTTTGGGTTCATAATTTGAGGGGCCACATAGCTCTCTACCACTGATATGATGGCAAATAGCCCCCATGCCCTACCCTTCTTCCCCTCCTTATGGCTGTTCCCCAACGTTTTAACATATTCTGGCTGTTTCTGCTGGTTTGAATCTCTGCTTCTAAATAACACATTCCTACAGTTATCCTCTTTTTTTTTTTTTTTTTAATTTTTTTTGCTGCGCTCAGTCTTTGTTTCTGTAGTTTCAGGCATGAGCTTAGTTGCCCCAAGGCATGTGGGATCTTAGTTCCTGATCAGGGATCAAACCAGCATCCCCTGCACTGGAAGGTGGGGTCAACCCCTGGACCACCAGGGGAGTCCCTCTACAGTTACCTCTTGACTATCACGTTTTAGATATTTACCCGTTGACACGTTTCAATGAAAATGTGAATTTGGCGCACTTTCTCCTTCCACTTCTTAAACATGCTTGGTTTTTCTCCCTCTTCCCAGTTACCCTTCTGTCACAACTTTTGGTAAAATCAGTATTGTGTGTGTATTATGGCTCAATAAATGTTCACAACTGGGCCAAATGGTGGACTCTGATCACATTTTTATCTCATGCACTCTTGCTCTTCCTGCAGTAATCGGCTCTGCTGCTTTATTTGCTTGCTCCGTGTTTTATGTTCCTGTCCGTTAAGTCATTCACAGAATCTTCATCAGCAGTGTAGACCTCCTTTTGATGCATTTACAGACACCAAGGAGTCGGTCCACTTCGTGCAGTCACTCCTCCCAGGGTTCTGCACCCTTCTGCCCCCACCTGAGTTGGTGCTGAGACTACTGCAGAGCTGGCTTCTCTCGCCTTCACCTGCGTTTCACCTCACTTCCAGGTTGGATCCCAGGTTCAAGGATCCCAAGTCTTCTCTCGCTTGATTTGTCTTCATTTTACTGGAGTGTGGCCCCTGCTTGACCACTGAGCTGGGGATGCCATCCAACTATCTCATTCTCAGCCACCCTCTTCTCCTTTTGCCTTCAGTCTTTCCAGCATCAGGGTCTCTTCCAGTGAGTCAGCTCGACATGGACATGAACTTGGGCAAACTCTGGGAGATAATGAGGAACAGGGAGGCCTGGCATGCTGCAGTCCATGGGGCTGCAAAAAGTCAGACACCACTTAGTGACTGAAAAACAACAGTCCTGTAATTACTGCCGAAGAATTCATGAATTTACATGAGAGATACATTTTTGAGGTCTTGTATGTATGAAGACAGCTTTATTCTCCTCTCATATCTGATTGGATATAAGGTCCTAGACCATAAATAACTCTCAGAAAGAATTCTGAAGCACTGAATGCATTTTTTTCCCCTAGCTTCGAAGATCACTGTCAAAATGTCCATAACCATTCTAATTTCCCAATCTTAGTGTCCTAACCATTAGAATGGTTATGGACATGTATAACATTTTTTAAAATTCTTGACTTTCTTAAATTTCATAGTGATGTGCCCTACTGTGGCTATCTTTGTATTCATTGTTCAGGGAATTTTCTAGGCTCTTTTAATATGGATCTCATGTCCTTCAGTTCTGGGAAATTTTCTTGTATAATTTCATTGATAATTTCCTCCACTCTGTTTTCTTCTTTTCTTCTGGACTTATTATTTAGATGTCATACCCTCTAGATGGATACCCTATTTTCTTATCTTTTTTCTCCTATTTTCCATCTCTTTGACTTTTGCTTTACTTTTCAAAAGATTCCTTAACTTTACCTCTCCACTCTTTACTTTGATATTATATCTGCTACTATATTTTTAATTTATAAAATTCTGTTTTAATTTTCTAAATGTTTATTGTTACACTATTCTGTTCTTAATTTGTAGGTTTGGTGCACTTTTTTTCCAAGAATATATAAACAATTTTTAAGTGTTCTCCTTTTTGCCTCTGTTTTCTCTTTTTCAGTTGTTTATTTGGACTCTGGATTTTGTGTTAGGGGCTTTCCTCAAATGTGTGGGTATTCTTGCCTGTATATTCATGTTAGGAAGAAAGTGTTAACAGTGTAACTGGGAGTCCAATGTTTATATGTGAAAACTTTCAAGTGGTGGTGATGGGCTTGGAACCCAGCCATGGGGCATCCAGGATCTGGTCATTTCTCTTGGTCTGGTTAATTTCCCTAGAGTCTGCTGACCTTCTGTCTAGAAGATGTTAAGACTGGCTGCCACGGTTCTTTTCTTTAATCATATTTATTTTTTTAATTGACATGTAGTTGATTTAAAATGTTGTACCAGTCTCTGCTGTACAGCAAAGGGACTCAGTTTTAAACATATATACATTCTTTTTTATCTTCGTTTCCATTATGGTTTATCAGAAGATATTGAATATAGTTCCCTGTGGTAGACATTAGGAACTTGTCGTTTATCCATTCTAACTGTAATAGTTTGTATCTACCAAGCCCAAACTCACAGTCCATCCCTCTGCTTCCTCCCCCTTGGCAACCACCAGTCTATTCTTTGCGAGCCATGTAGATAGGTTCATTTGTGCCATATTTTATATTCCACATGTAAGTGATATCATATGTATTTGACTTTCTCTTTCTGACTTACTTAGTGTGATAATTTCTAGTTGCATCGATGTTGCTGCAAACGACTATATTTTGTTCTTTTTTATAACTGAATAGTATTCCATTTTGGAGAAGAAAATGGCACCCGACTCCAGTATTCTTCCCTGGGAAATCTCATGGACAGAGGATCCTGGCGGGCTGCTGTCCATGGCGTCACAGAGTCGGACGCAGTTGAGCATGAGCACGAATATTCCATTTTATGTATCTTCTTTACCCACGCATCTGTTGGTGCACGTTTAAGTGGTTTCCATGCTTTGCCTATTGTGAATAGTGCTGCTACAGATGTAGGGATGCATGTATCTTTGTGAATGATAGCTTTGTCTGGGTATATGCCCAGGAGTGGGCTTGCTGGATCATATGGTTATTCTATTTTTAGTTTTCTGAGGGACCTCCGTAGTGTTCTCCATTGTGGCTGTACCACTTTACATGCCCACCAACAGTGTAGAAAGATTCCCTTTTCTCCCTCACCTCCTCCAGCATTTGTTATTTATAGACTTTTCAATGACGCTGCCAGGGTTCTTGAAGGCAAGTGGAGGAAAGGTTTGGAGTTGGGTAAGGTTGTCTCACCAGTGACTTGGAGATTTCCACTCATTTCCCTTGTTTCCAGGACAGCAACCCCACTTTCAACTTCAACTTTGTGTCCACATGCTAGATCCATCTGCTTCTGCTTCTTCAAAGAGGAAACCACCAACCCTTTCAGGCTGGAGAAGAAGTAGTTGCATGGCCATGTGCAGTGGGAAAAGGGTCTTAGAACCTAATGCTTCTTTATACAGATTTTTGACCATCCCTCTTGTGTTTAGCTTCACGTGCACCCCATCATCAGAAGTATCTGGTTCTTCCAATTCCTGAGCTTTTTAAGGTTCTTAACATATACTAGTTTTCTTCTCCTTAGCTTTCCCCCAGTGAAAGTTTAGATTTCAGCTTCTTTCTACTCTGCTAAATTGGTTACCATTCATTCATCTGCTTTCCAGTATCCAAAATCATTTCAACATCTCATATCTGCTTTTGGCTCCTTTCCTATCTGCTCTATGTAGAGTCTTGTTCTTTTAAAACAATCTCTTTTGTCATTTTTGTGGAGTGTTAAGGAGGCAAGGTAGAAAAGGAGTTGCGATAAACATGTATTCAGTCTGCCATGCTTAAGGGCAATTCATGAGTGACCCTTTGTTTCTAAGGGATATGCTGTTTCTCTGTGCATCAAAATAAAACTGTCTGAGTTACTCAGCAAGTCCCACATCCTGGACTATTTCCACTTAGGCTACAGTAGTGATGTGCGTGTGCATCAGAATACTCCTAAGAAATGCATAGAGATCTAGAACTTTCCAGAGTAGAAGTGTGATTTCCCACAGAAGATTAGAGCAGACTCCAGAGCGGAGTGGCCTAAAGAACCAGAAGTCCCTAAGCTATAAATCCGCTTATGAACTGACGAAATTCAGCCATCCCCTTGTCCAGGCTTTTCTAAACTGTGCAAATGTGCTAAGTTGCTTCAGTCATGTGTGACTCTTTGCTACCCCATGGGCTGTAGCTGGCCAGGCTGCTCTGTGCATGGGATTCTCCAGGCCAGAATACTGGAGTGGGTTGCCATGCCCTCCCCCAATGGATCTTCCCGATCCAGGGATCGACCCCGTGCCTCATATCTCCTGCGTTGTCAGGCAGACTGTTTACCAGTAGCGCCACCTGGGAGCAAGCACTCTGGGAACAGTGTATCATAGTATTAGTGTCCTTGTACAACCAGTGTCCTTAGGGAGGCTCTATTTGGCTTCCAACTCTAGCTCTGCCCCTTAGTAGGGTGTTGGTGTGGATTACATTTGTCTGTATTCCAGAAGCACTAGATGTTGCCTTTTCCTTATGTAATAAGCTAGGTGAGATGAAACGCAATCCTGATTCAGGATGTCAGATGTCAGATATTTCCCACCTCCTTCACTCTTCTTGAGCTTCCCTGATGGCTCAGTGGGTAAAGAATCTGCCTGCAGTGCAGGAGACAGAAGTTCCATCCCTGGGTTGGGAAGATCCTCTGGAGGAGGAAAGGGCAACCTGCTACAATATTCTTGCCTGAAAAAATCCCATGGACCGAAGAGCCTGGTGGGTCAGACACAAGAGGACTAAGCACGCATGTTGCTCTTTCTACCCCGGCCTGTGGCTTTCATCCTCATACTTGGTATTTCACATCACAGGATGGTATCTTCACCACCAGCCGGACACCTGACTCTGCTGCTGCTGCTGCTGCTGCTGCTGCTAAGTCACTTCAGTCATATCCGACTCTGTGCGACCCCATAGACAGCAGCCCACGAGGCTCCCCCATCGGGCTGAGGAAAAAAAGAAAGGGACAAGCAGAGGGGTGGGACCAAACACAAATTCTCAGCATGCTTTCTGTGCATCTCATTGGCCAGCAGTATATTACATAACCACGCCCAACTGCAAGGGAAGCTGGGAAGTCCCCCCTCAAACACAATCAGGATTTTAATGAAGAAAGTAAAAAGAATATTAGCAGAACAGCCAACAGTGTCTGCCACAATAGGTATACCTTCTTGAGCAAGTTATTTCACCTCCCTTGGCATCAATAACTTTATTTGTGAAGTGAGAATGAAAATACCTACCTCACAGAGTTCCGGGGATAAATAAAGAAAATATTTAGAACGCACAGAGCACCATACCAGACACATAATCTGCCCTTCATAAATGTTAGTTCCTTCCCTGTGAGCCCTAATATCAGTCTGATCTCTGAACACACCACACTGTTAGCATATGCTGCCAAGACCTATACGGATGTATGCTACTTGATAAAAATTGTTTGCTTTGATCCTTACATAGTACCTGTTGGCAGAGCATTTAGTAAGAATGAGATTTGGGGGTCACAAGTCACAAAAAGTATATTTTTAGCACAGATTGTCTGCATAGAAGCTACAGAGAACACAAGACTATAAAGATGATTTTACAGCCCATGTCTTTTATTATAATCCTTAATCTTCCTTTATGTCCCTTCCTTTTACAGCTCTCCCCCCGCCCATCACCATCTTTTTACCATACTCTTCCCTTGGTCTCTTGTGAGGTTCCTTAATTTGTAGTTACTATTATTTATCTACAAAGCTTTATTATGCACTCATTGGACCATCATTCTGTGTGTGTTTCTTTATCCATCCCCATGACCGACTGCACCTTTGCTCCCTTCACCCAGCAAAGTGGTGGGAAGCTGTTATAAACCAGGTTGGGTCGAGGAGGTGGGGAAGTTAATGTGAGGGGAGGGCTGTGGCCAGCCAAGCCACAACTGAGGATTTATGAAAACTGCAGTGGTCTGTTGGTTCAGGAGCCAGAGGGGGAGAACATATACGGCTTCTGTCGTTTTACGTTCGGAGAATTTTTCCTGCCCGCTTGTACGTTGAGTGCTCTGCGTTCTGTCTTGCTTTACACCGCAGATCTATCACCTGTCACACCTCAGGTCCTGTCACCACGCTATGCCCCAGTGGAGGACAGCGACCGGGGTGATGTTTAATAACCTCAGTTGGAAGGGACCTTTATTTTCCTCGCTCCAGCTAAATGAGCACCGGAAACGGTGAGCGGCTTGGTGCTGTGGATATTTCTGTACAGCGAAAAAAAAGAAAGAATATTCCAAGCCACACGAGCCAGACTGCCTCCTAAAATCAGCAGCGACAAACACATCTTCTCAAGATAAATACAGAAGGAAGGGCAAAGAAGCCTCTCCTGTTGAAAAACGTTTCCCTTCCCTCGAGGCCCTTTCCTAGCTGGTCTTCGCCTCCATTGAGCTCCGGCTGTCTGTGTAGAAACCAAACGCCACAGTCCAAAGGAGAAGCTCTTTCACGGGGAAAACAAAAGGCAGCTGTCAGTTTAATCCCAAGCTCCCTGATAACATTCCAGCAGAGTTCCTTTTTCTGGAGATGAAATAAGAACCCTGGCAGGCCCTCTTGACTGGCCACATAAATCATTTGTAGTAATTGCTCTGAGAG
The DNA here is from genome assembly GCF_014754425.2 of Oryx dammah. NCBI lineage: Eukaryota > Metazoa > Chordata > Mammalia > Artiodactyla > Bovidae > Oryx > Oryx dammah. Next base: position 17,708,043 of record NW_024070196.1, read on the forward strand.
GGGAGTGCCTCTCAGGCTCCGCAGTTAGAAAGAGGGGGGAAGTCACACACTGACATTCTATTTCTCTCCCTCTGTCTCTCTCTCACACACACACACACATGCACACACGCACGCACAGACACGCACACATGCCTGCACACACGCACGCCGTGCCATTGCCTCTGGCTCATCCACCACGCAAGCACTTGCACCCAGATGGACGCCCCCTCTGTCCAGGAGTTGCTCACACCAGGGTGGGCTCAGCGATCCATATTTAAAAAAAAAAAAAAAAAAGCATGGCACAGAATATAATGAATAGTCAGTTTTATGTTTCCTTCTCTTTGAGCTTGAGCCAATTTAAATTCTTCTGGAGTGTGGTTTGGGAGGGGGTTTCAGGAGGGTTGACAGGGAAAGTGGGAGGGACAGGACACAAAGGTAAGAGGGGGGTGGTTAGGATTTGGCTTTGTTGGGCTTCTCTGTTGCTACGTATTCTGTGATGTGTCATCTGCTTCCTCCTTTCTGCCTTTTCTGGTGAGAACTGAGATGTGGTCATAAAAATCCCCCACAGTGTGATCTGGGAGCTGCTGCTGAGGCTTGGCAGTTCACTAAGGACCTTACTCTCAAAAGCCACAAAGCTATAATATCCCTTCCCCTCTGTGGCCAATAAAGATGGTGATAATCAAATAACAGGGCTCAGAAGTGGTGTGGTGCCTGCAGCGGTTGGCCACAGGCCGGTGATATACACCCTTCCCTTGTACCCTGATGTACGTTCATTGAAACTATTGAGGCCACCAGAGCTTGCAGGAGGGGCTGCAGGCACACACAGCTGTTTGAAGGATGAATGGATGGGATGAATAAATAAATGAATGGATAGATGGATGAATGAGTGATGGATGAGTGGAGTTCAGTGTCCTGTTAGGAACAGCTTGAAAAGCCAGGAAAGCTGCAGAGCCTCTGTGACAGATGGATGCCTTGTCCCTTTCCACGTACTGTACATTGTAGCAATCCTCAGGCGTACACCCATGGACAGAGGAGAAAGCAAGGGAAAGGAATTGCCGGACGTGAGTGGAAATTGCCCCCTGCCACCCTTTAATCCTGACCTGCCCCCTAGCCCAAGTTGTAAATCAGAGCAGTCTAACCTCACCACAAATGTTGGAACCTGCTAAGCTAGAATTGACTGTCATATGTTTAATTTGGTAAGAAAAAGTATCAAACTTGGGAATGCATCCTTTATGCCTGGAATCTATTTCACCTTCATCAGGCTAATCATCAAATCAGCCTTCTGTATTTATTTCTCAGTTTATTGGACACTAACTTTCTTACTTTGAAAGGAGACCTAAATGTGGGTCAAGAACTGCATTCCACCTGCTGGACTCCACTCTAAGCACTAGGTGTCCTCCACCCCAAGTCACCTCAGTCATGAAGGCGAGGGGTGTTTTAGGGTGATGTATCCTGTGGAATCTGAGCTCAGCCCTTCCTAGGTTGGATCTTTCTCTTATCTTCTCCACCCATAACCCTTGACGTGATCAGTCATTTCTTTCCTGGCTGCAAAGCCAGTAGATACAAATCAGCTTGTACACAGAACAAAAGATCACTCCTGTTTATGAGGCAACAAGTATGTACATTTCACTTTGAGATTTTTCACGACCGAGTTTTCTCAGATATAGGCTAACACATTTTTGCTTTAATCTGCAAGGTCCATTTAGGTTGGAGTTCTAAATTCAGTCACACACACACACACACACACACACACACACACACACACACACCTAATAATATAGCCTCTATGTGTCCAATGGTTTATAGTTTGCAAGGCAGCTTTCCCTATGGCAGATCTTGTTGGTAGCTATTTGTAAGCTAAAGAAACCAAAGCTTAAAAAGAGACAAGGAACTTATTTAGGGTCATGGAGCAAATAAGTGGTGGAAACAGGTTTGGAAGGCAGCTGATGAAAAACATTTTAGTTGCCATTAAGCATATATTGTCTCTCTAAATTATTGTGGCAAATTTTAGTAAATTATTTTTACATCATATTTTAATACTAAAAAAGATGTTTATTTTAGAATTTTTTAAATACACATGGTATGTTTTACAAATCATGCATAATTGTACCAGCCAAGATGGTTTCTCCAGCATCATTTGAAGCAATTCATTCTAGTCATTTCTATGCATGTAAGACTAATATAAGGCTTTGATATATTCAGCCTTACGTCAGGCAGCATTTGGTTTTATATCTTACTTTTTCCACTTATTTTATTGGAAATTTATTCTTTGATATTAAATATTATCTATAAAACATGATTTTTAATGCCTGCATAATTTCCCCTGGAATGACTATACCATAAATTATTTAAAATTTAATCTCTCTCCAATTGTTGAACATTTTATTTGTTTACCTGTTCTTGTTTACGAACCTTCTTGTAAATAAACCTTCAGTGGATTTGTGATTATATTTATAGTATAGATTCCTAGAAGATTTGCTGGGTTGGAAGTTATTAACAACTTTTTAGGATCTTGTTGTGTGCTGCATAACCGGTTTTCAGAAAGATATTATCAATTTTTACCAGCCATTTGAGTGAGCGCTCTCTTCATACTCTTTCCTGTTTTACAAATTATGAATTTAAAAAACATCTTGGCAATATAATAGTAAAAATATATTCCAATTTTTCAAATTTGCATTTGTATGATCGTTGTTGACGGCCAGTCACTAAGTCATGTCCAACTCTTTGCCACCAAATGAGCTGCAGCACACTAGGCTCCCTGGTTTTATCTCCGGGAGTTTGCTCAAACTCTTGTCCATCAAGTCAGTGATGCTGTCTAACCATCTTATCCTCTGCCGCTCCCTTCTCCTCTTGCCTTCAGTCTTTCCCAGCATCAGAGATTAAACATCTTTATTAAGAATTATTGACTAAATTGTAGTTTTTATTCATAAACTCTCTTCTATTCATGTCTGTCCCTCATTTTTAGAATGAGATATTTCTTTTTAAAAACTTACATACTGCAGTTTGCGTTTTTTGCAAATATTTTATCCCAGTTTTTAATTTGTCTCTTAATTTTTAAGGATTTTTATGTAAGGAAAACTATTAACCTCTTCTTTTGTAACTTCTAGTTATTTTTATACCTAGACTTAATGCCAAAATCATTAAATATTGACTTTTAAGACATTTTTTGGAGTTCAGTTTTTACAGTTAATTATATGCTTCCCAGAAAATGTATTTTGGTGTAATTGTGAGGTCCAGACCTAGCTTCAAATTTTTCTGTTAACTCTTACCTATTTATTTAATAAACTTTCTTTCCCCATATTTTAACATGTAAGTTGTTAAGATCTGCTTTTGGACTATCATTTCTCTTCCATTGATCTATCATTCCTACCTCAATAGCACAATTCCCAATTACTCTGGCTTTATACTAGGTTTTAATATCTCACATTGCTTATCTTTAGCCGCCTTAGCTCTCCCTCCTAGTTTGTTTTTCCAGAATAACTATTAAAAAAACCATTTCATTAGATTCATAAATTAATTCCTCTGGAATGTTGATTTGAATTACATTCATTCTGTAGAATAATTTGGGAAGAATTGACATCTTCACAATATACCGTCTTTCCATTCAGGAATATGAAATTTATCTCCATTCATTCAAATCTTAACGAGTCCCTAATTTTCTTCATAGAGTTTTTATTCATTTCTTATTCAGGTTATTCCTAGGTAACTCAAGTGTTTAATTATTTCTGTTTCTGAAATCATTGCAAAGTGACATTTTTAAAAGGAGGGTCCTGATTAGCTAAATTGGGGTTACACTATGAGAACACCCAACAGAACTTGACAAGCTAGAAGTCATTAGTAATTAAATAATTTTCATCTGAAAACTAATTGGATTAAATTAACCCATTTTAAGGTATTATTTCTCAGATAAGAAGCGTTGGACTACTATTCTTATCATCAGTGACTATCCCTGATAGCACACCACTCTTAGTCAATGGATAAATGGAAATAAATGAACTTCACACCTATAATAAATTCATTTTTAAACACATTGCTATTTGTCACTGTGTGTGTTAGTTGCTCAGTCATGTCCGACTCTTTGTAACACTGGTGTAGCCCACCAGGCTCCTCTGTCAGGGAATTTTCCAGGCAAGAATACTGAAGTGGGTAGCCATTCCCTTCTCCAGAGGATCTTCCCAGCCCAGGGATTGAACCTGGGTCCCCTGCATTGCAGGTGGATTCTTTACCATCTGAACCACCAGCTGCTAAGTTCCTTCAGTCGTGTCCAACTCTTTTCAACTCCCTGGACTGTAGCCCTCCAGGCTCCTCTGTCTATGGGATTCTCCAGGCAAGAATACTGGAATGGCTTGCCATTCCTCCTCCAGGGGATCTTCCTGACCCAGGGATAGAACCCGCATCTCCGTCTCGTATGCCTCTTGCATTGGCAAGCAGGTTCTTTACAATTGGGCCACTTGGGAAGTCTGCTATGTGTCGCTACTAAATGGCAATGTTCTAGACCCATTATTCCCTGCTTCTAAAATAACACTTCTTCCTAAGTCAAATCTCAGCCATTCCCTCAGTAAAACTTTTGATTCCAAGAGGATGCATTTTTCCAGGATGAAAGTAAACTTGTTAGTATAGTAATACTTCAGTTCTCACACACAGATGAGACTATATGCATATATTAAATTACTGTTTGTAGAAAGAGGATGTGTTACAGAATTCTAGAGCACAAACAGACCCTAAAATTTAACTAGCCAAAGGCCAGCTACTCTTCTGAGGATCCATGAATTCCCTGAAATTGTTACTGAGATGTGTGTGTGTGCGTGTATGTGTGTGCATTTTTCTGAAAGAAGAGTCTATAGCTGGATCTCATGTGCTTGCCAGCTCTCCAAGACTCCACAAACCATTAACAATGATCCTGAGCCTCTCGTTCTACTCTAAGCCTCTCACTTGTCAGGTGAGAAAGCAAAGACCCACACGGTTGAGACGACATACCTGTGGGCACACAGCTCTTCTGGACCAGGGCCAAGGCAGGAAGTCAGGCCTCCTGACCCCCAGCTTTCTCTGTGGCACCTTTCCTCACACCGTATGGAGGTTCCATCAGATCCCTCCACACCGCTTGTTCGCATGTTATGTGACCCGGGTGCAGTGGAACCAGTGTGGAAGTCGGAGTCCAGGCCGCAAATGGAGATTTGGATCTGGACACACCAGAGGGGGTTTGTAGGAGGCTTCTCTTCTATTTCTCATGTATCCATTTATGCTTTCACCTTGAGAATTCTTCAAGCTGCTCACTTATAATGTGTCCTCTTTTTAAAAATTTAACTTTCAAATAGAAAAGGAAGCCAGTGTCCTAATCCTGGGTTTTTGTGTTTTCTGTGATGCATACCTAATTGTGCATCAGGGAGACAGAAGTAGCTGATGGACTTGGATGTTCAGCAAGGTGTTCTGTGCTGGCTCTGTTTCCTCTTCTATGACATTGTGAATAAGACCTGCTCACGGAGTTTAGAGAGGATATAATGGGATGCTGTGTGTGTGCACATCTACACCCAGGTTCTCTGTAACCTATACAGGACTTGGGAGTGTTCGTTACTATTTTCATCATGGCTCTGGGAGAAGTGTAGTTGGGGGGGGTGGGTACAGTGGAGGCTCGTGGTAGCTTTGGTAATGTTAAGCTGCCACCTTGTATGCACCAAACCTCTCAGACTCCACCAGAGCCAACCTTTCAGTGCTAATTAGCCCTCTCCCCTGCTTTGATAGTGAAACACAGTCATTAACTTAACATGTCTCCCAAGCACCTGCTGACTAAAAATTCTCTTTATGATGATATGTCTAGGAAAAAGAACATATAACTCTTAGAACTTCATAATAGGGGTCCTGTTTTTATTTTGTTTTGCTTTATGAAATCTTTATTTCCCCCCCCAAAAAAGATGGTAAACTGTATAATATATAAAGGATGGTGGTAAATTACAGCTTTAAAAAAAAAAAAAAGTTTTTCAAACTGTGTTTTTGGAAACTGCCTGGTAGCACTGCAGTTTAAATTGGTCCCCAAACTCCATGGAGTGTTCACCCGTTCATAGTGTGCGGCATCTTGGAAAAGCCACAGAGGAGTAGTTGTAAAATTTGTAATATAAATTCATTTAACAGTAGTTGCTATAGAGTACAATGAGGCATAAGACATTTTTGTCATTTAGGTAATAACACCTTACTGTTGGGGCATCACAGATGGCTCAGCAGTAGTGAATCTGCCTGCCAAGCAGGAGATGTGGGTTCAATCCCTGGATTGGGAAGATCCCCTGGAGAAGAAAATGACTCCAGTATTCTTGCCTGGGAAACCCCATGGTCAGAGGAGCCTTGGGGGGGGCTACAGTCCATGGGGGTGCAAAGAGTCGAGCGTGACTGAGCAGCTGGAAAGCAACAACAGTATTTGGCCTGGTGACTCTCCCCGGGAGGGTGCTCAGTGCCTTCCAGGGAGAGGTCTGGTGATGGGCAGCAGCTTGTACTAAAGGTGATCCTTGCCATGGAAACTGGCCTATGGCATAGTGGGCTCCGAGGTTCCTTAGAAGCCTGCTTATTTCTAAGAACTAAGCAGATTCCACTTGATCTGTTGGTCAGGCCTAGGCACATCTGAAGCCCCATAAACACCAAACCAGATCCCTGAATAAAAAAACCTTCCCACCTGGATGCAGCTCTTTACAAGCATCGAAATGTCATTTTATTTTTCTCGCAGCCAGGATTTCCTCTAACTTTCCAAATAAGGGCCAAAAACACTGCAGATAATTCACACAATTTGCCAGCCCTGTCTCTTCTCAACAGCATTACTGGTTGCAAAATAAATGAAATCAGTGCTGTTTACAATTCATCATCCAAAATTATTATTCATTTTGGGCAAATGGCTGTTTGTAAAACTAGTCTGCCATATTTTGAGTCATTATCTCCCATCCCTTTCAAAAAGTAAAGCTGACTTTGAGTTTTCAAATGAAAACAAATTAGAGGCCTGTGGGATTCTTTCTGTTTTGTCTTATGTGTGCAGAGTCATCAGAGAAGGAAGCCTGCTTCGTTACTAAGGTCCAGCTAAAGAGGTGTGGCACTTTCTTTTTTTCTCTTTTTTAAATCCCGCTCTGACCCATAAAAGTTTCAAACAGAAGCTTTATAATTTCCAGGGAGCTATGTAGTTCCCATTCCTTTTCATCTTTATTTATTCTCACATCGTCAAATCAAATACTAAATACCTACGTGCTCCCATCTTTATAAATCTGCTTTTGCCAGGATCACACACATACACCCAGGCTTCTGTGCAACTCCTTCTGAGAGCTCTGGGACTCTGCCTTTCCAAGGAAGATGGCACAGGTGATCATTAAGCAAATCAAGGTATAGAAGGGGCCTTCCTCCATTTCTCTTCTCCAGGGGATCTTCCCAACCCAGGGATCAAACCCAGGTCTCCTGCATTGCAGGTGGATTCTTTACCATCTGAGCCACCAAGGAAGCCCAAGGGTGGTGCAAGTAACATTTTAAAAAGTACAAGCTGTTAGAGTCTGAAAGAAATAGCCTGGCTACTCTTTTTCAAAATGAAAATAATGTTTGGCATCGATTTCATACTGTAATAATATAGTTTCTTTAGTATGGTGGAAGCAGTAATGCAATCTTTTACAGTGCAGTAATACACTCTTATACAGTGTATAAAATCTTTTAGGTTTTATACAAAGATTTACACTTTTTCCTTGATAGTATAAATATTTGGTCTCATACTCCCCCTTTTCTCCTATTTCCCTTACTTCTCCTGAAACTTGAGATGGCAAATATTAAAGTGCATTTGCTTCTGTTTATATATGAGTCATGGGACTTACCAGGAGCCCTCCCTCTGGAAAAATAATTGTAAAGTACCACAGTTGAAATCAGCTGTAGGCATGCTCAGTCCTCCCTTGATGTAGCAGGGGACGGCCTGATTCAGAAGTCCAGTCTTTAGAGAACGGAAGACATGAGTGACTTCAGCCTGGAGAAGAGAGGAGACCCAAGCTCCTTCCTGTCATCCTTCCCTTCCCCCACCCCAGTCTCATCCTGCTTCTAGTTTAGAAGCTTCATTTCTTCTTTACATGAACCTGGTAGTACACTGTCATATGAGGACAAAAAGAGATTAGTTCTGTGCCTTTCTTTGATTTTTGAGTTTCCCTCCCACTGTCCAGGGTTTAAATTAACCATCTGTTTCCTTAACACACACACACAAACACACACTTATCTGTGAACATTTGTCTAGTTACTCTCTGAGTTCGTTTGCTTTCACCTTGAAAGTAGAATAGCCGCCTTTTATCATTAGACAATTTCTAACATTAGGTTGATGTAGTAGCGTCTGGGGCGGGGGTTTCCTTGCAAGACTCACTTGAAGAATTGTTGATCCCAAACACATAGAAATGGTTGTAACTCATGAAGGTGATTCACTTTAGAAGATGTTGAACATTTAATTGTTACTTCACACACAAAAATGGCCCTACTCAGCTACAGACAGTAAAGGTCATGCTTTTGAATGTTCTCGCCTGTTCTCGCCTGATCTTCAGACCTAAGGGAGCAGGGATTATAGAAGGCTGGCTGGAGTTGGAATGCTCTTATTAGCCATAGTAAAGAGAAGAAAGCTCTGAAAACAAACTCAAAACCTTACCCATAGTTTAGGCTACTTTAACTGCCTAAGCTAATTATCAATACTTACAGGCTTCCCCGGAGAAGGCAATGGCACCCTACTCCAGTACTCTTGCCTGGAAAATCCCATGGACGGAGGAGCCTGATGGGCTGCAGTCCATGGGGTCGCCAAGAGTCGGACATGACTGAGCGACTTCACTTTCACTTTTCACTTTCATGCTTTGGAGAAGGAAATGGCAACCCACTCCAGTGTTCTTGCCTGGAGAATCCCAGGGATGTGGGAGCCTGGTGGGCTGCCGTCTATGGGGTCGCACAGAGTCGGACACGACTGAAGTGACTTAGCAGCAGCAGCAGCATAGGCTTCCCTGGTGGTTCAGACGGTAAAGAATCTGCCTGCAGTTCAGGAGACTGGGGTTTGACCTCTAGGTTGGGAAGATGCCTTGGAGACGGGAATGGCAACCCCTCCACTATTATCGCCTGGAGAATTCCATGGACAGAGGAGCCTGGCGGGCTACAGTCCATGGGATCACATAGTCAAACACAACTGAGTGACTAACTCACTAACACACAGGCCAAGAGATTCAGCTGCTTTTAATATGCCCCGTTTCAATAAGGAGATAAACATATTAGGTATTAAAAATTACAAAATGTAATTTTGTAACAGATGAAAGTAATAGATGTAATAATTTTGTAATAGATGAAAGTCACAAGTGGGCCTGCCAGCTAGAGGATTGGGATTTAAAAGTAAATGGTTCTACATCCTAGTTAAACTGGGTAGCTTTCCCTATTTTAAAGTTCAGTTCAGTTCAGTCGCTCAGTCGTGTCCAACTCTTTGCGACCCCATGAATCACAGCACGCCAGGCCTCCCTGTTCATCACCATCTCCCGGAGTTCACTCAGACTCACATCCATCGAGTCCGTGATGCCATCCAGCCATCTCATCCTCTGTCGTCCCCTTCTCCTCCTGCCCCCAAGTACATTACCCAAAGTAGTTTATTTTCTTTCATTTTGGAGGTGAGACCTAGACTAAATTTGGAAATTGGCAGAATGTCAGTCTCTGGGAGCTTCTACTTTCTATGCTTGGAGGAAGCAGTATTTTGGTGGGACTGGCCCTCATCTGTCTTACCTCATAGACAATGAGCAATGCGCTACTGGTACTAGGGCAATATCCGGGATAAATGACATCAGGAAAGTTCATCATGACCAGTGGGTAGTGGGCTTGACCATAGAAAGCCAAGGCAGGTCACAGCTATGGGTTTTGGGCTGATTTTGTCTTTCCCTTATGCTTTATGATAAGGAAGATGTGGGGTACAAAAGGCTAGGAGATTTTTGCTTTTTATTTATCTTTCATACCCTGTGTTTAGTATTTCTGAGAGGTTTTAAAAAGCAATTTTTAACCGACCCTTTTAAAAAATTCACTTTGGTTTAAACTACTTTGTGAACAAAGTAGCATTGCTGTCCCCATTTTAAGGTAGATATGGAGGTTCTTGGGGGTAAAGTACTCACCTGCCAGTGCAGGAGACTTAAGAGACGCTGGTTCGATCCCTGGCCTGGGAAGATGCCTTGGAGAAGGGAATGGCAACCCACTCCATTATTCTTGCCTGGAGAATTCCATGGACAGAGGAGCCTGGTGGGCTGTAGTCCATGGGGTCACAAAGAGTCTGACACGACTGAAGCAACTTAGCATCTGTGTACAGAGGCAGATAAACACTTTCCACATAACAGAACTAAGGAAAATTCTAAACCTTTGCTCCTGAATTTGTCTGGTTGGGCCCATGTGTTTCAATACTAACCACTGCAATACAGTTATAATGGAAGCAGTTCTTGAAGGTGGTTAACAAATATCTAACTTTTTGGCCCATCCCTGGAATGTCCAACACCTTTGGGTACTGAGCTGCATGTGGAATTTCACTGTGTCTGGGATTAGGGATAGTCTGTCAGAGGACCAGGACCACCCCTTCACTGGTCTCTAATTGTAAACATCAGTGTGTGTGTGTATGCATGCGCGCACGTATCTATTGTGGTTCTTATGACTTTAATGTTAACTGAAGTAAACTATAAAATGGTAAAGATTCACAAGATATAGATATTATTTTCTTCACTTGCAAGAACATTTTGAAAGCTGCAGTTTCAGTAAGCAATGTCGCCTAGGGCGCCTGCACTGGACCAGGCCCTTGGACGTTACACTTTGAGGCATCACAACAACCCTGTGAATTGTCAGCCCCTCGTTACGGATGAGGAAATTGAGTGTAAGGGAAATTAAATAATCTACCTAAGGTTTTTTTCAGTCCAAGTCCAGTGCTCAGGTGTAAAGTAAGATCTGGGAAACCTAACTCCTGAGTCTTTGTGCTAATCACCATTCATTCAGTCATTCATTTAGATTTATACATTCAGTCATTCATTCTTGCTCTGCCCCAGGCATTAAGCTTGACTTTGGTTAATATCCTTCCTCTTTTGATTCTTTTTAATGTTTTAATCCTTTTTTATTGAGGTATAGTTGATTTACAGCAGTGTGTTAGTTTCAGATATATAGATAAGTGATTACATTTTTAGATTATTTTTCATTATAGGTTATTATAAGATATTGAATATAGTTCCCTGTGTTATATAGTAGGTCCTTGTTGCTTATCTATTTTATATAACCCACTCCAGTACTCTTGCCTGGAAAATCCCATGGACGGAGGAGCCTGGTAGGCTGCAGTCCATGGGGTCGCTAAGAGTCGGACACGACTGAGCGACTTCACTTTCACCTTTCACTTTCATGCTTTGGAGAAGGAAATGGCAACCCACTCCAGTGTTCTTGCGTGGAGAATGCCAGGGACGGGGGAGCCTGGTGGGCTTCCGTCTATGGGGTCACATAGAGTTGGACACGACTGAAGTGACTTAGCAGTAGCAGCAGCAGCAGCAGTTGAGTATCCCTTAATCCCAGGCTCCTAATTTAGCCCCCTCTTTTGATTTGTATCACTTTAAAGCATATACATTGTAACCTTTTTATAATTGCTATAGAGAATTATAGAACTAGCCTCTGCCTTAAGTCTCATTATTCTATTAGGTATTTGCTATAGTTTCTGGAAGGGTGAGCTAAACCATGGCTTTTAAATCCATGATGGTCTGTTTTTTAACACAGTCATATAACTAGATTTCCCAGCATAATGGACTGATTCCTCTAGAGGCTGAGCGTTGAGCCACAGAGTTCACACCCACAGAACTCTGATAGAGTCCTCTAGCCTGGAGGGCTTTAACTGCCTCTGAAAAGCCTGGGAAGAAAGGTTTTGTTGTTGTTGTTGTTTAGTCGCTAAGTCATGTTCGACTCTTTGCCACCCCATGAACTGTAGCACCCGCCCAACCCCAGGCTCCTCTGTCCATGGGATTCTCCAGGCAAGAATACTGGAGTGGGTTGCCATTCCTTCTCCAGGAGATCTTCCCAACCCAGGGTTCAAACCCACGTTTCCTACATTGCAGGCAGATTCTTTACCACTGAGCCACTGGGAAACCCTGGGAGGAAGGTAGTATCTCTTAAAAGTCCATGTAGGATCTTTGTACCAGCTGGGCTTCATTTCAGAATCTACTGCTGTCATTACAAAATAGCTGTTTTTTCTTTAATCTGTGTGCCACATTGCAGCAATTTTCATCAAAAATATATTAAGCCCCTGCTGTAAATTGGCCCCACACACCCTTGTCAGACACATGAAGCGTAAAATATCTTTTTTCAAAGTTTTTCCTCTCTCTAAAGCCCTAGCAGATATCAGCACTTCCTAAAGCCTCATAATAGCCCGTCATGTCTGTAAGCCAAAGATTATAATGCGTAACGAATCTGATTGACTGTCAGAGATGGATCTTATCCTTTGTTGATAAAAAATGATAGAAAATGCTTTCTAGAATTAAAAAAAAAATAAAGCCCCTACACTTCAACGTCTGATGAACTCTTACCTTAAACTGCCTGCCCAACAGAAACTAGTTTCTAACCTCAGAGAAGAAATTTCCATGTAGTACCTAAAACTTACCCTACCAAATGCTGGTGTTGTATATACCTATGCCCAAGAAATAGTCATATGATAGGAGCAGGTAGGTAAGTGCAGAGAGGGAGCGTGTCTACCTGTGAAAGGCAGAAGGGGAGAACGGATTTGTGGGTCCACTTCTGCACACATACAAGCGTGGGAATGCAGTGAATCGCTCTCTCCTAAAGTAACTCAGGAACCTCTGAAAGTGTTTACATCCCGACAGAAATACCACCACATGTCATAAGTGGAATCAGCTTGAAACTTCATTCAAAAGGATCCTCTGAAAAGACAGAAGCTCCTTCCTGACCTGCAGCTTTTAAGACTGCATCTCTGTGGTAGGGAGATTTGTCATCCTGATGACTAGAAGTCCGTGTTATGGAGAAAAAGAACAGAGTCCGTTCCTTCCAGGAAGCTCTGAATTTCTCTTCAACTTTTTTCACTTTCTTATAGAAAAGAACTTTGGTGACTTTAACACTCCCCAGAAGCTCCTAGAACAAATTAGCTTTGACAATTTAACAGGAAATTGCCTCCGATTTTTAAGCCTTTCTAATTTCACCCTTAACACTTACTAAAATGCATTCAAAGACATTTCATGTATTAGATGCATGACACACAAAGCATGACCCGTTTCACTGAATTCAAATGCAGTTGACATCCTTGTTTTTTTGTTTTTAAAAAGTGAGAGCCAGAAGTCCACATTTTAAGGGGCATGCCCATTTACTTGCTTGTTTTCCTCCTCAATAAAATGTCTATGAAATTCAGCACAACGTTAGGGTTGTTTGGGGCTAGTCTTTTTTATATTATTATTACTACCATTAACAAAATTTCAAGTTAGACAGTTTCCCCAGCTTTCCTGAATTTCAGGATGGATTCTTGACGTACGTGACAGGTGTGAGGCCAGCCTTCCATCACTTCCCCTGTGCCGTCTCGCCTAACTTTGTGGAGCAGCCCTTCCTGAGCCCTGGGGAAGAAGCCAAATACTTTCAGTCTCAGTCACTTTTTAAGAGAGATAACTTTATTGGTGAGGCGATGATTGTTTCCCTCAAAAACCTCAGCTATTTGGGAGTTTCCAGACATCACTGCCACCAATTCTTAGCTTCCTGCAGGAAAGAAGCCTTCAGGGCAGGCAACCTCTTGGCACCTGACCCCCAGTCTATTAAGCAGTGTGAAGACAGGAACAATCTTGGCCGGCTCCACAGAGGAGCAAAGGCTGTTGGCAGTGCCAGCGGTTAGTGTCGAATAGAGATGTGTTCCTCCAGCATAGAATCCAGAGGTGCTCCCTCAAGCCACATTTCTGCCACAGAACTGGGAGCAGAGAGGGCTGGCATTTTTCCAATATGAAGTACTTTGGAAAGCTTAGTTCCAGGAGCAGAATTGCCTTTGTCACCATGCCTGAAACTTAGCAAGTGCTCAATAAATGACTGAACTGAATTCATTTGTTTAAAGTGACACTTTGTATTAAGGCTTCTCTAGCCTACAGCATGCATTGGCCCCCATACTGGAAAACTCTTGAGTTCAGAGATGCCCGTGTATTCGGCACTTCCCAGCAGACAGAGCCTCTGGAATCGCTGTGCGTATCCGTCATCAGTGGCTGCTTTGGGAAGGAACACCTTCTATAACAGTCCAGCAAGCTGGCTGTTAACAGTACCTTAGGTTGGTGAGGAAGCAATACAGAACATGTGGCTAGAATATAGTGCCCTGGGAACACTGTAAAATGTGCTCAAGGTATGGGAATAATATTAGTTTGGAATAATATGCCCTGTGGCCAAACAGCTCCATGGTTAACCTTCAGGAGATACGTTTCCCAGTACTATGAACAAACTGCCTTGGCTCTCATCTTGAAATTAAGAGTGTTAAAACATAAGTAAACGCACTGACGGGAATACTTTTATTATGAAACTTCAGAGAAAATTCATCTATAACTTCGTAAGTCAATGACATAGTCTGTTTGGATAAAAGATACCTTTATCTTCAAGGATAATGGAGAAGAATATGCTTTATAAACTTTAAAGATTTTTGTAACAATAAGGTCCCATTATAAAGCTTTTGAAATTCAGTACATGTTAAGAGTTAAAAGAAACTTAAGTGAAATTTCTAGCAGGATTGTCTTTAAGCTTGACTTAATATCATGAAATCAGCTTAGTTTTCTATTCAAAAATTCTGTTTAATGTTTTTCAATATGGTCATTTAAAATGACATAATCTCCTCTGGTAAACTTCCAGAACAAAAAAGAGAGGACACTATAAAATTTTCAGGTTTCACCCTGTTGCTGTGGGGACTTAGTCAAAAGTTGGTTGGTTGAGATTTTAATGTAAGATTACTCAGGTACAGCATTACTCATAACAGCCAAAAGATGGTAACAACCCAAATGTCCATCAGCAGATGAGTGGATAATTCAAAGGGTATATGATGGAGTTACTATTCAGCCTTAAGAAGGAATGATTCCCCTTCTTGTACATGCTACCACATGGATGAAAACTTTGAAAACATGGTACTACATGAAATAAGTCAGACACAAGGGTACCCAGAATAGGCAAATTTACGAGCCAAAAAGTCAAATAGTGGTTCCCAGTGACTAGACAGAATGAGCAGTAGTGCCAAGTTTCTATTTGGGGTGATGAAAAGTTTCTAGAAATGTATACCGGTGATGGCTGCATATCATTGCTACCTATCTGCACACTTAAAAGGGGTTCAAATCATGAATTTTGTTATGTATACTTTTCACAATTTAAAAAAGTGGTTTTATCTACACATCAAGAAAAAATGATTATTGTAATTTTTTTAAAAAGTGGAGAATAATATATTGTTGAAGTTATCATTATTTGATTAGTTTGTTTTCCTCGTTACCATACTTCCATTCCTTGTTACCATAATTCTTCTACTAAGCTTTTTACAATTCTCACCACACCCTGAAAAGCTAGTGTTTTTAGAGTCGCAATTTTATACACAATGAAATTGAAACACCTAAATATGCTTAGTGGCTTCCAAAATCTCTTCTCAATCTTTTTTTTCTTTAACTTTTATTGGGGTATAGCGGCTTTACAATGTTACGTTCGTTTCTTGCTGTCCAGCAGAGTGAACCGGCCATATGTACACATACACCTCCTCTTTCTTAGATCTCCCCGCACTGAGGTCCCCTCATAGTACCGAGTAGCGTTCTCTGTGCTACACAGCAGGTTCTCACCGACTACCTATTTAGGCATAGCAGTGTGTGTATATCAGTCCCATCATCCTACCCTTTCTTCTCAGTCTTCAAGAGATTGTTTAGGAACTCGTATTTCTTGAGAGAAGAAAAAAGTTATTGGAGTTTTAGCAGTTCTTTCCACTTCAGTTTTGTTTTCTATGAAATCAAAGTTATTTTCTTCTATGAAATTCAAGTGAAATTAAATCAAATACTGTTATTGTTTTGATAGTAAAGGAGCCTTAATATGAGACGATGTTACATCCATGGAATTAGGACAATACAGGAGAATATTAAATACTATTGATTATCCCCTTTGAAAAATGTATGTTTGGGCTTCCCTGATGGTTCAGTGATTAACAGACCACCTGCCAGTGCAGGGAACACGGGTTTGATCCCTGATCCAGGAGGATACCACATGCAGAGGGACAATTAAGCCTGTGCTTCACAACCACTGAGCTAGCGAGCCACAGCTACTGAGCCCAAGAGGCACAGCTGCTGAAGCCTGTGCTCCACAAGAGAAGCCACAGCAATGAGAAACCCATGCCCTGCAACCAAGAGTAGTCCCCTGCTCACCGCAACCAGAGAAAGCCCTCACATAGCAACGAAGACCCAGTACAGCCATAAATAAAAAATAAAATAATTTTAAAAGATTTAAAAAACAAAACAAAACTGAGATCTGCAGAGTTCACCTAAATTTCCTGAGGTCACCCAAGCACAAAATGGTGAAACTCCTAAGTCCGTGGTCTGGACCCTCTCTAACAGCCTGCACAGTCTCCACTGGGAAGTCATCTTCCACCGCGTTCCTCATGCTCTTCCTGCCGTTCCAGCCACTTGTTCTTGGTCTTCCTCGTTGATCTCTTCTTGCTGGACCTACTCCTTCAAGCATCTATGAAACGGTGAGTTTGCCAAAGGCCTGCCTGCTGTTTTCCCACCATACAGCTGCTCCGTCACCTGCTGACATGTTTGTTCAGTGGTCACTTGGGGACCATACCGTCTAGCTTTCTTCTGTCCCCCGAGCTCTCCACTTCATTCCAGATGTGGATGTTCTCTTCTTTATTGGTCACTAGAGTCGAGGCAACTAATCGTTCAGATGAGGTGGGTGACCCCTTTATCCCTCACTGCTCCCTGCCAGCCTCCAGCATCCTCAGGGACTGTTAGCTGAGAGAGTCTGAATAACTACTTGACCTTCCAAACAAGGTCTGAATGTCCCATGTGCCTAACTTCATTCCCACAGTCAGCTGGACTTCTGAGAATATCATTCCAGCACCTCGATCTCACAATATTCCAAAGTCTAGTTAATAGCATCAAAGCCTTTCAGTCACCCACATTCAGTCAGCCTCAACCCCCAGGTCCAGATCCTGCCATGCCCTTTCCATCACCCTCTTCCTTTTTGAACATCATTGCCCTCACTGAGGTTGTGAAATATCTCTGGAGTAACCTCGTCTCTGATCGCCAGTACTTTCCTGTTTCCAAGACTACCTTAAAAAACTGATTGTATATCACTTGTCTGGTCAGAAAACTTTGATGGCTTCCCAGTACTTACAGATTAAAATAAAAACTTCTTAGGAATTCCCTAGTAGTCCGGTGATTAAGACTCCACACTCCCACTGCAGGGCGCTGGGTTCGATCCCTGATCAGGGAACTAGATCCCACATGCTACAACTAAAAAAGATCCCAGACGTGGCATCAAAGATCCTGAATGCCTCAGTAAAGACCTCGTTCAGACAAATAAACAAATTAAAATTTTTAAAAATAAATATTGAAAGCAAACTTCTTACATGGCATTCAAGACTCAGATTCCAAGCTCCCATCCAGGCCTTACCCCGGCTACATCCTTACACCCCACTGCATCTGCTCACTCTAGAATACCGAGCCTCACCCTAATTGGATTCACCTGCTCTGCACCTTTCTTTGCTCACAAGACTCCCTCTGTCTAGACCGTGTTTCTCTCTCTCTCTCTGCCCTTGCTATGACATCCTACCCCTCTTCAAGGCACAGTTCAAACACCTTTCGTGAAGGCATCCCTGGTTCAGGGCCCCTTAAGCTGCCCCCTCGTCACTTGCAACCCTCCCAATGTTTTGGCGGCACACTCTGCGTTCCTCCCCTACAAGGTTTGGCATATTCTGCCTTGTTATTTTCAGTTGTGTTCAACTCTCCCTTAAGGGAAAAGCCATATTTCCCTGCATTTTCCCTCCTCTGTGGCGTTTAGTGTACTTTCACATGAGGTGGACTCAACAGATGAAATAAATTGGACTATGTTTAAAAGGATTGGACTTGATGATCTCTAAGGCCACTCTCTAGTGTTAAAAGGTCTTGGTTAAATGAAATAAACCTAAACCAGCTCTTTCTGAATTGGTAAAAATTAGACGCAGTTGCAAAAACAGAGGTTCCCCACTCCCACCCTCACCATCCCACTCCCAAGATAGTGACTTTAAAACAGCATAGTTTATTTTTCTTTCTTATACAGGAAGTACGGGAGTATGCAGATCAGGGCCATTGTGGCAGCTCCACAAAGGCCTCAAAAACTCAGCCTTCTTCCAGCTCTCTACTCTGCCTTTCCTAAGTGGTGGCCCTCATGGTCCATAACTGCTTCTGGAGCTCCAGTCGTCTCATGAGAGTTCCAGGCAGAACTTCCAGGAACAGGAGAAAACATGCCTTCTTTGAAGGAAATCTCCAAGAAGAGATACCCAAACTTCCACCTATATCCTCCTTACTTGTATCACTTACATCACTTAGTTTCCTGACCACCTTTATCAGTAAGAAATGTTGGGGGTTATAACCTTTCAGCTGGATAGCAGTGGGCCCAGTTAAAAATGGGAAAAATTGGAACTTGATAGGCAATTAATAGTCTCAGCTGCTTTCTTCTTTTTCCAGCTTTATTGAAATAAAGTTGACAGATAACATGTGTAAGATGAAGGTGTACAACACGTTGGTTTGATCAATTTGTATACTGCCCAACAGTCATCATCATAGCATTAGCTAACACCTCTATCACCTCAGGTAATTGCCATTTCTCTTTTGTAGTAAGGACATTGAAGACTACTCTCTTAGCAACTTTCGAGTATATAATATAGCATTATTACCTATAATCACCAAGCTGTCCATTAGATCCACAGAACTTATTAATCTTATGTTAAATAACTGGAAGTTTGTATCCTTTGGTCAGTAATTCCTTATTCCCTCACTGCCCACCCTTCTACTCTGTTTGTTCAAGTTGAGCTTTTTTAGATTTCACATATAAGTGAGATCATACAGTATTTGTCTTTCTCTGTCTGACTTATTTCACTTAGCATAATGCCCTCCAGGCTCGTCTGCATTGCTGCAAATAACCAGATTTCCTTCTTTCTCTTGGCTGAACAATATTCCATATACCACAACATCTTTATCCATCCGTCCATTGAGGGACGCTCTGGTTTTTACTGTATGAGCAGCATTCTGAACAGTAATTTTAGAGGTGGAGAATTTCCTTTTGTCAGTTCCTCTTCCTCCTGTGTAGGGGAAAATAATTGGAGACAACTTGGAGCAAAAAGTTGGTGCCAAGATGCAACATGTTCATCTTCCTCTTAATATCTAAGGAAAGAAAGAACCATGGACAAGCACCTAGTGAGTGAACTCACTGGTCCTTCTTTCTATTCAATTGAAAGAAATACCACCGTGAAGAAGAGGGCCAGGAAGACAAGAGCTTGGCAAGCTCCTTGCTGCCCCACAAAGAAAACCAGAATACGGGCTAACTCTACAGGAAATTCAGCCATCTGCTTGGATTCCCATCTGAGTTTTTAATGTAACATCCCAGAGAAGGGGGAAACATTTTAGGATCATTTCTTCTCAGCGCAGGAATGAAAGTGCTTCTTAGAGTTGAGTTTGGCTCTGGAGCCTCGCCTTCAGGTGTGTTCTCATTCATTTGTTGGGGTCTTTTCTGGATCCCTTAGCATAGCATCTTCTCAAATACTGCTTCACTCCACACCTTTTAAAATTCACTGATTTCCCAAAGTGTGAAGGGAGAGGAGGGCAAAAGCTCTAAAGCAGAAAGTTAAGTAGGAAGCTTTGAATTGGCATAGTTAAAAAATTAAAGATTGCTATGAGACACTTCAGGCAAAGCTAAGCAAACTAGGGGATTGGGTAGCGTGAGAGCAGATGAAATTTAATTTGTTTAAGTGTAAAATAATGCACTTTGGGAAGAATAATCTAAACTTCTCATAATCTCTGATAGGCTCTGAACTCATAGTAAAATAATTGGAGAGTCATGACTGATAACTTGGGGAAACTATCTGTCTGGTATCCAACAGCAATTTAAAAAGCCAGTAGGATGCTTTGGGAGATGGTAAAAGAAAAAATAAATAATATAGAGAATTTAAAATAACATAGAAAACATTAGTGCTATTCTGTGTCCAGTTTTGGTTATCAGAGGAGATATTAACTCCCAGAAAAGGGACTTGAAAATAGTTTAGAAAAGTAGTGTGACTTGGGGTATGTATAAGCTTACTGACTTGGAAAATGGCATTTTGGAAGAAAGAAGAGGAGGTGTAATACAGAGAAGAGGAAGAACAGTCTAGAAATGATGCTTCTTCCTTGGTTGTGGTGTCTTACCTTATGAAAAGGCAACACCCAGTGAATTCAACAAAAAAGAATATTAAACAAAGATATCTGATGTTCTTTAACCAGTGTTCCTTTAAGCTGTAGATCTTCCTGTTCCAGGAGGGGACTTGTATTTGATTAAGGGGCACAGAATTATATTAACATTTGTGTCTGTTCGACTGAGAATGAGTAAGTGAAGTGTAAGGAAATTCCCTGCAGGGTACCGGCCAGAGTGGGGCTGCAGAATGGGGAGGGCTCAGCCTCAGAGACAAAACTCAGCTGAGAGACTTGGCAGCCAAACCCAATTAAATCATGTCCCTGTTCCTCTTAGACATAGAAGACATATTTTTCCTCTGACTGTGCTCTCATGATTCAGCACTTCCTACAGCAACAATTGGCAGGGATGCTTCCAGAAGGCAGAGGGTGTTCAGACTCTGCTGAAGGACGGCCCTGGACGGATGAGAAGCAGGACTGGAAAGCAAGGCTGGGAACACATATCATTTCCCTGAAATCAATATATGGTGTTCTCTTTCTCCAGTGGAAACTGTGCTAGCATTAACCTGGCCCTTGACCCCACTTTAACCTCACCTCCTGAAACACATAATCCTGGGTTATCCATTTTCCAAATATAAGTAACTGCTGAGCCGTGCTTCCTGCCAGGAACACAACCTGCCCGGGGACTGCAGGACTGTCGTATCGACAAATATGTCTGTTACCAGCTGACATGTTGGAGAACCGATTGATTGGTTCACACAAAAATCTCGAGATTTATTTGAAGGGCTGGTAAGGTCCTTCACAGCATTTTCTCAGTTCAAGATGTCAGTTCTGCCTTAAGAACAGAAAGCCGAAATGCAGCCACTCTTTTGCAGGTATCCTGCTGACGGAAAACAGCCCGATTTGCACCTGCTCTCTGTGAAATTAGCATCTAGGTCGAGGCTTAGGGTCTTCTTAGAATAGATCAGCTAAAATGATGCTTGGGATCCCCAAAATACTATGAAACTCTCCTTTCCCCCTTCCATTGTTTCTCACCTCCTGGAGGTGCCTTAGTACTCGTGGCCCCAAGTGTTCATTTGCATGGGATCCTGTCACAATGGACCACAGACTGAGTGGCTCAAACAACGGGATTTATCTCCTCATGGTTCTGGAGGCTGGGAGTCCAGGCTCGAGGTGTCGGCAGAGCTCATTTCTTCTGAGAGGCATTCTCCTGGATTGCAGATGGCCGTCTTCTTCCACTGTCTCCATAATGTCCTCCCTGTGTGTGTGCGTCTGTCCTAACTTGTTTGCTTACAAGGACACCAGTCGCATTGGATTAGGACCCACCCTAATGGTCTCCTGTAACCTTAATTACCTCTTTCAAAAATCCTGTGTCAAATACAGTCGCATTCGGAGGTCCTAGGGGTTAGGACTTCTATGGTCTGACTGTGGTGGGGGACACAGTCCAGCCCATTTTACCACCTCCAACTTAAAATTCAAGATTTAGTGACTTTCCCTGGCCCATGTGGCAAGTAAGGATGGGAACTGAAACCCACAGCC
This sequence comes from Oryx dammah, assembly GCF_014754425.2. Taxonomy (NCBI): domain Eukaryota; kingdom Metazoa; phylum Chordata; class Mammalia; order Artiodactyla; family Bovidae; genus Oryx; species Oryx dammah. The sequence goes on from NW_024070196.1 coordinate 17,729,924, forward strand.
CTCTTTTCACAGGTCTGAGAAGCTTGCAAACCCCAAGTTGGCCCCTGCTCATTTGTCAATCAAGGAGCTTCCTTTCTTTTCTTTTGTAACAAATGTTTAAGTTTGTTACAATTTTGCTTTTGTTTTCTGTTTTGGTCACTAAGGCATGTGGGATCTTAGTTCCCCACCAGGGATTGAACCCACACCTCCTGCACTGGAAGAGGAAGGCTTAACCCCTGGACCACCAGGAAAGCTTTAGAGGGAGCTTTCTTAAAACCCAGAGTAGTTCTAGGACCAAAACCCTCAGTAGTGTTTTAAAATATGGAAATCCATTTGTTTTACCCAGGAAAAAAAAAAGAGTGAGGCAGCTTGTGAATGAGGCAGCAGAGCTCTCCACACACTGCCTCAGGCGCTGGGTAGCCATATTGTTCTTGCTGGGTGATATCTTTCCAAACAATGCTCTGCGGAGTGACGCCAGCTGAGCAACAGCCCAGCAACCACACGCAACCTGTCTTGTCAGTGGGGAATCACCAGAGTCCATACAAAAATAAAAAGCCATGTTTACTGCCCAATGCACTCATCAGGAGCTTTCTGGTCCAGCGCAGGCATCAGTAACCATTTTATTCCCGCTCACAGCCTTTCCAGGGGAATTAGGAATACAGTTCTGCTGTCAGTTTTATTTTCTGGCCAGAGCCCTACTAAAATGAACTCTGCTGGTTAATACTTTAAACATGTAAATAGCAAACCTTCAAACACGCTCTTGAGATCAGGATCTGGCAACGCCTGGCAAGACTCAGAAAATGAGGGGGCAGGCTGGTGTTCGGACAATGGGCCCCCCGGAAGGCGTGTGGCAGGGTGACTGTGGTTTAGGAAGGCAGCTGTCAGTCTTGGGCGTGTAAGCTTTTGTGTCCAGTCTAGCCTTCTACCCTGTAAAGGATCTCTCTCTCTGGTGGCACAAAGAAATGAAGCAGGAGGCCCCTCCAGCCCTGATTTTGGCAGCCCCTACTGATCGGAGGTGAAAGAAGGGTGCTGCTGCCTTGGCCAAGGCATACCCGGGGTGAAGGTAGAAGGCCCTAGAAAAATGGAGAAAATACCACACTGAGGGACTAAAAGGAACAGGTGGGATTTTAAGAAGCAATGCAAACATGATTCCTTTTAAGGAAGGGAGAGAGATCCTTGAAAAAGGGCCGACACACACATGCATATATACCAGTGCACACATGCACGTACTCATGCATGCAGGAAAACAGCAGTGTTCATGCCCTAGCAGCCTAGGGCCACCGAGAAATATTCTTGACAAGTGGAAGTAAATCGCACTGGAAAGAGTAGAGGGGAGGGGTGACAAGGGGCCCCCGAGCCTCCTGGGTAACCCCAGAGCCACCTAACCAGACCCCCTGCTCTCACACCCGGGGTCAACTTGTCCTGACACCCACCAGGGTCGTCTGGAATGCCGTTGGAGATGCAGGAGAGTTTTAGAAACAGGAAATGGAAGGTGTGTTACTTCAGACTGCGTGTGTGACAGACAGAGAAAGAGGGGCGTCTATGTGTCAATAAGAGGAGGGCTTGTGTGGAGGCACCCAGGAGGGCTAGTGGGCAGCCAGGCTGTCATCAGACTGGCCTGGCCTACCTGGCTTCTTTCTGCAACAAAGGCTTCTTATTTTGCATGACTGTTGCGCGGGAATGGCAGGACCAAGGTCTTGTCTCTTCTTCCCTCGCTGCTTGCTTTTGCATCAGGGAAAGCGGTTGTGAGCGGATGCTCAGGAAAGTAAACATATGCATTTTAATATCAGCAGCTTCCTCACAGTCAGTGAGCTAGTTCCTCCACCCAGGTGGAAAAAGGACGGCGGGCCTCTCTGACATGCTGGTTAGTCTGAAAACAGACCGCTAAATGCATAATGAAGAGCCTCAGAGGAGTCAATCTGCATGTTAAAATGGTGTTCAGCAGCCCGGGCTGTCACACAACATAATTTGAAGACGAATGTACATCCAATGAGACGGCCAATCGCTGACGGCCAGGGTCCCAGGCTCGGAGGTTTACCTGTCTGCTTGTGGCAGCCGGGCTTCCAAGGGGCCACGCTTTCACACTGCCACCCCCCAGCCTGTGACGAGCCCTCTCCTGCCCCTGCCCAAATTTGCATGGTCAAAAGGATGGCAAGAGACCATGAGCAAGCAAGGAGCTGTTAAGGAGGTGGCCTTTGATCCCAGTAGAAAGACACGGGGCCTTGAGCGCGCCAGGGCCCAGGGGCTGCAGGGGCTAACAAAGGGCAGTGTTCCACTTGACACTTAGAAGCAGAAAAGCTGGCTCTGAGCAGCCGGGCCCCGGCAGGTACTGCCCGCC